>NC_040013.1:24347499-24477827 GCF_000972845.2 Larimichthys crocea
GCGTACCACTACAACAACGAAACAAATAAGAAGAAAATTAAGACCTATAGGGTACAAAGCAATTTAGGACAGTTACAGTAAGATAAGCACCAGATATAAAAGTAAAAAGTAAAAGGGAGTGATCAGACTCAGCAGTGAATGGAGAGGCACCTTAGGTAAAACCAGGCTAAAGAGATGTCTTAAGTTGTTTTTAAAAATGTCTACAGAGGTGCAGTCCTTCAGATCCAGAGATGGGGGCCGCAGTAGCTAAAAGCGGCCTCACCAAACTTCAGGTTTACAAAGCAGAATTTAAGAACAGTTGCAGTAAAAGTAGATAAGACCTGTACAGTAAATAAGCACCAGATATAAAAGTAAAAAAACCTCTTTGTGGACGTTCTAGGGACAACTAGGAGTCCAGATGCCGAGGATCTGAGGGACCTGCTTGGTACATGCTTCTGTAGCGTGTCACAAAGGTAGTTCATACCAGTGCAGGGCTTTTAAAATGGGGGTTATGTGTGCCCTCTGTCAGAGCCAAAGGTATGTGTTAGGTGTATAGGTGTTCCTGATAGGCTTTGTTAAGTTCAGGCAAGTTAAACTACTTTGTAACTGTCTATCACCAGCCTGGTTACAAAAATCTAAAGCTGCCTGTTGGCACAAATTCCTTATTTTAACCTTGGCCCTCTATTTTCATGGTGGTTTAACTTCTTCACTTTTGTGATCTCAACAAAAGCACACTTCATTTCATGAGAAATATTTCTGTGAAATAAACACAAATAAAGTTACATATTATTCTTATTTTCACAGTAACAACTACACTGCTTTTTCTTTGTAATCTGCAGAACGCTTCAATGTTTCCCCTGAGCTGTTTCATCAGAAACCATCCCTGCCTGCAGACCTGCACTCTTTTTTTCATTCAATTTCATTTTTAAACGAAGAGGTGAACAGCCGCATATATATTTCATTTTAACTGCCTTTAAAGTCTTGTCGTTTCCTTTATGAAACTTTTAAGACGATGTCAAAGTGGTACGGCTGAGGGCGCTGATGTGAAAATTAGCATATGACATCATCTGATCCTCATGACAGGTGGACTGCCAAAGATCCATTTTTAAAATTAGTCAAGCCCCTGGTGCAGCACTGCAGCAAGCAGACACTACGAAGTATAAAAAAAAATACCGATCACAGGCATCACAATACATTTGACAGCAATATATTTCAAGCATGTTCAACATGGGGATACCTTTAAATGGCTTTAATAGCCGGAAAGGCTGTGTCTTTGTCTTGGCTGAATCCTCTGAGACTAGTTGGGAGGGGAAGAGAGAAAGAAATGGGCCAGAATGGGCTTAAGAGGTTTACCGGCATTTGTGCAGCAGGTAAAATGGCCTGACAGTGAAAAACCTGCAGAAAAGCTGATTTTGGTCCAGAGGGACGCAGCATTAATACAGGCATCAGGGAGAAAAGAGGCTGGCTTTGCATTCAGGCCTCCGATGCAGCAATTTACATCATTACCGCCTGACAATATAAAGACTTATTATGGATGTGCAGTGCACACACACACACACACACACATACACTAACTCTGAAAGAAAAACAAAACACATCCATGCACAGTGGATAAACATGCATTCGAAAAACTTCCCGATAAATATTCATAAGAGGCAAGGCACGAAAACACAATCTAGCAGAGTGTACTACATTGTGAACATTACACTTAATATAGCAAATTAATACAGACTCCAACATTCCTCCTAATTTATCTCTCCCACGCACACACACACACACACTCACTCACACACTCACACTTTCCAGTCGCACAACACACGCCAGCCAACAGCCATCATTTCAATTTACAACAACTGCAGTCGTTAAAAACAACTATAATCAATAAGCTGTTTAGACCACACCCTTCTCTTCCTGATCCACCACCACCGCAGAGCCACACACACACACACACACACACACACACACACACACACACGTCTGACCCCGTTACAAACACGTACGCATGATGCGAGCTGAACGCACACAAACAAAGAGCGCACACATTACTGTAAACATGGAAAAATTAATGCAGTGATAAATCTGTTCTGTGGAACTTGTCAGAACTGGTTTATTTTAATATAATATATATCAAATATATATTATATATATATATATATATATATATATATATATTATATAGATATATTATATATATATATATATAGATATATATATATATATAAATAGATATTATATGTATAGATATCTATAGTTATAAGCCAGAGGGTAGTGGGTGATAGAATGTGGCGTTCCAGCTGACGCAACATCAGGAAGAAGGAACATGAGAAACTTGAGAAGTATCAAAGGTTGAAAGAGCAGCTGGAACGGATGTGGAAGGTCAAGGGTTGCGTGGTCCCCGTGGTAGTGGGGGCACTTGGGGCAGTAACCCCCAAACTGGGAGAGTGGCTCCAGCAAATCCCAGGAACCACATCTGAAGCTTCAGTCCAGAAGAGTGCAGTCCTAGAAACATCGAAGATACTGCGCAGAACCCTCAAACTCCCAGGCCTCTGGTAGAGGACCCAAACTTGAGGATGACACGGATACCACCCCGCCGGGGTGAGAAGGAGATTATTATATATCTATGTTTTTCTGGACATTATGTTTCCTAAATCTTATATGTGAGGACTAAACTATTATGGAGTACCCTACAGATGCAATGCCACATGTAGGCAACAGAAACAATCTGTGAACACTGACATGTCGTCACCTTCTAAATTGGTTTTAACTTGTCAGCAAACAGTTTATGCATCCAGCAGTTACAGTACGCTCTGCTTTTGGTCTCTACCAACTCCTGAGGGAAATATCTGTCTCTGTCTGCTGTGTGCTGCTCAGCAGGTCGCGTACGGAGCGGTTTTTAGAGCTTCTGCCACCTCGTGCTCCTGAACATGAGTCCTGAGAGCGTTCAGAGGGAAACCCAAAGAGTAAAGTTGTGACCTGCAGAGCTGAAACACTCACTATGAAGCTCCATAGATACATAAGAGGGAAGCTAAAGAACCGAGCTAAAGAATCCTCTCACATTGTCATTTGAAGCAGTTATTATAGACTTCTTTATTCTTCATGTCTGTTTATAGTGTGTCTTTTAAAGGTAATCAGCACTAGGTGTTAAGTGGGTTCAGTTTAACCCTGTGTAACATGTAGCGAGCTGTCTTCACTATAAAATTGTCACAACGAGGAGCTCATGAAGTCAGAAAGCATCCCCAGTCGTCTATGAATGTGTAGGAGGCATCTGTTCATCTGTGATTCTTTCTCATAAAGTTTTAAGTTCCCATGAGTTTTGGAAACATTTCTTACATAAAGATTTTACAATCGTCCTGAGCACTGAGATGTTTTCGAAAAGAGTTACCTGATCAGTAAACTAAAGAAATGTTTGCTTTACACAGTGTGCGCACCACGAGTTACCTGGAAATTACTGAATCCTCGAAGCATATTCACCTCTCAGATTTAAAACTGCGTGTTTAATGTGCGTCTGCAGCACAGTGTGTGATGACTAACTGCTGACACAGAGCTGGTTCTGATACAGAATATAACTCGAGGAAATGGTGCAGGGATGACAGAATACAAAGAGAAATGGCTACAGATGGGGATTCTGTGACAAATAAACACTGAAATAACCACACGGAGCAAACAGCTGCTGTGTTCTTTCCTATAGAATATAATTGTTTCGAGATCAGAGGTCAACTGACTGTTCAGGGGCAATTTTTTTCTTTTAATCTCGAAGCAAGAACAGCAATTACCACAGGAGAGGGACAGGGACCGATGAGGGGACAGAGGTAAGAGATGAGAGGAACAGGAATGACGTAAAGAGGACACCAAGGACCTTGCTTCTATAGTCCAGCCATTACTGAAGGGCTACAGTGGCCCTCTGGGAACAAGGCCTTGAGCTGTGACAGCAGTGGGCTGTCTTTTATTTCCCTAACCCTGAACTCAGGACTGCTTGTTAAAACCTGGAATGAAAAAAGGTGTTTGGCTAATCAATAAAAGAAAGGAGAGCAACAAAAGCAAAGTAAATGGAAAGAAAGAGCAGTATGACGGGTCAAGAAGAGATTCTACGGAGAAGCTGTGGCAGAAGATGAATGAGGACTGGAAGATGATGAGAAGGGAACAGGAGAGGAGACGATGCTGGGTAAAGATAAAGCAGCAGGAATCGGTTCATTTACTCTCCTTCACTTCATCCGCGACAGGGCTGCAGGCTGCTCATACACACTGGGTGGAAGGCAGGAAAACCGGATCGTCACTGACACACACTTGCTCATAACTGTTTAAAGGACAGCACGCAACAAAGAAATGTGGCTGCACTGGCCTCTGTAAGTTGATATTACCTCTTGAACCACTGACACTACAGTACAACTACACTTGACTGCTGCAGACGTCATTAGCTGGCAGTGCAAACTAGATTATTAGACTATTATTATAACAGTGGCTCTTTAAACAATCTGAAGTATGAAAATTAATTAATGACATGACACTTTTTTTTGGCCTTTTCAAGCATTATTTTCGATAGACAGCTGAAGAGTGACAGGAATGCGGACAGAGACAAGGACTGAGCCTTTGTACACGGGGTGGCTGCTCTACCAACTGAGCTAAACACCGTCCCTAATGACATGACACTTAAATGGAAAATAAAAATGAATAATAATTTGGTTAGAAACTCCTCCAAGAAGAAAATAGAAGCAAATCCCTTTTAGTTTTTATTGTAACGCCGATCGACATAATGAGGAAATATTCATGTTTATGTTGATGTTGAAGGCCAAGCACTGGCAAGCTTTGTTCTAATAGAGAAAGAGTCAGAAGTGACTTCAGAGACAAAATATTTCATTATCATTTAAAAAAAAATCAGATCAAAGTTCTTCTGTTGCCTAAACCTGACCAGAGACTTGAGTTTGTACGCAAACCCAGGACTCTGCTGACACAGTCCTGCACTTTGTATGGCCGCCATTCACTGGAACCCCAACCTGGAAGTCCGGCGGGCCACATAAATCCACGTAAATGTAAATGTTCATACACTCATCAAAGTGTCATTGAACATAAACCAGGCAGCAATTACATTTGTCACCGCAGCGTGGTTATGAAAAATAATTTAGTAATAAACAAATGTAATTTCTGGAGAATATATGAGTTCCATCAATTGTAATTCTATTAATTTAGTCATTCATTCCCACAATATTTCTCCATCTTGCAATACCAAATAATTTATGTTATAGCATAACAGCATACAGCCTTCAACAAGGCACTTCAAAGATTAAAAACAGCCCAAACTTAAAGTATGTCTTAAAATTTTAGTACAAGATCAAACTATATTAAATTCAACCATCCAAAGTAATGTTGTTTTACAGTTATGTGGCATCTAATTGAGAAGAAAATTCAATATTTTCAGACTTTTCATGGTTTTTATTGTGACTTTGGGTAGTTTGTGTTTTCCCTGTCAAACAGGTTTGAAGTAGTTGTACAGCACTCTGTTATACACTGATTTTACCTAGAAGAAGAAGAAGATATACTTTATTAATCACACTTTTTACACTCAATTTATTTACATGCATTTTAACCCAGATACACACACACATGCAGTACAAGGCATAGACATGCAATTCTTCAAATTTCCACCTTCCATATTTGGTCCATGCGGGACTTGAAGCCAAGTCCCAATAGACTGAGCTACTGCCGGCCCACCTTACAGTGTTTTTATTCCTGCAATAACTAAGTCAAGTTAAGAACACATACGTTAACATCAGCATGTTTACAAATGCAAATGTGAATTTCCCAGGGACCAACATGTGTTAACTACGCATTCTTCCTTCTCATTTGCATATTCATGAGGACCTAATGACCAAATTGAGGCAGTTGCCAAATGCCGCCTCCACCTACATGCTATGCAAATGAATCCAGCTCTGCCATATGTGAAGGAGCTCCTTTTAACAGGTGCTTAGGAGCCACTTCTGCGTCAATCTTCAGCTCAACAAACTGCAGGGAAAACTCAACATGATATAATCCCAGAGCAGTCGGAGAAAGTCTTTCCACTTGACACGTCTGATTTTCATTTGTTGTTTATGTCATCTCCCTCATGATGTCATGTTCAATTATCTCTCTCACTAATCACTCGTCATCAGTAACTCGCTAGAGTCTGATTAAACAGTCGAGTCTTCCAAATAACTGCCAAATGCCTTGTAAAAAAAGCGGATAAATGTCTCCTTAAATGAGCTCAAAGTGTGAAGTATGTCTTTATGCAGTATACTGCTGGATAAAGGCAATATTATGTCATGGGAGTGCAACAGATTGTAAACAAATGATGTCATGTCACTGCATTAATCAGCAATTTACACCTTTATATTCCATATAAAGGTATTTTTTGATGCTTTACATGACCTTATTTTACTTTCAGAGTGTAATAAATATTCACTCCTATCACTGTTAAACCATTAAAATGTTACGCTGTTTAGACACTGAACTGTTATTATCATTTCACCAGTTTCTGATGGTCAAAAGTCAAAAGGATGGTGTGCTATATCGACTTTCGGAGACCTGTAGTTTAAGGTGTAAGTCCCTGGTTAGACTGGTGCTCAAAGCTTGGTGCAGGGCTGGTTGAATAGGTGGTAGAGTAGTAGTGGGCTGCTAGAAGTCACAAATGGCCATTGCAGTCACTCAACTGAACATTAAAGTAACAGTCTCGAAGATCTTCAAACGATTTTTGCGGGCGTAACTTTGGATCTCACTTCCAAAGAGAAGTGAGATCAGTTAGTTGGCAGCGTTAACCTGGATGCCACAGCACCACCAAGTTCACAATACTGCAAATGCACGGGCTTTTATTAGTGATCTGTAGGCACAGTCACCGTCGTGATAACTCATTCAATGATAGATTGTGATTTAACAGGCATTTATTTCAATGAAAATCTTCAAGACAAAGAGTTGTACCATCAACTCCAGTTTCATACCTCGCTGCAGATTATGTCGTGTCTCTTTGGTGGCGCAGGATATCATTTTTTTCTATATATATCTTGTGGGGTAAAGAAGGGTGAAATAAAACTCTTCATTCTCTCAAAGATCAGCACTGTCAAAATGCAATTGATCAGCGGCACAGAATTTACTAGTCAAAGTTCACCCGAGTTGAGCGAAAGCAAAAACTCTGCACAGATTTACTTTTTTTTCCTCTGATCCACTGATCACAGAGACTCAATTCAAAGACCCAAAGTCCGATTTCAGAACCCAAAATTTTGCTGTTATGAATGATGGCGTGGCCGGGCTCTAACACAGACCCAGTATGTATTCCCACGCGACCATATTATAATTTGTTCTGATGTTGCTGCTGACTTCCTGTCTGGTGAAATGGGCAGCACTTAGCCTTCACTCTTCTCGTCCACCCTATGGAACATAATACTGCCTCAGTCAGATGCATCAGATAGACCTTGCTCTATGTCGGTGTGTGTGTGTGTGTTGTATTGGTCAACTTCTGTTTTAATCCAATAAAGGACACTTTGTAACAGACATGATAAGAGAGGGTGTTTCTGTGCATGTGTGTGTGTGTGTGTGTTTCAGATATCTGATTAGGGGAGGCATCCTATTTAATGATGGCAGGAGCAGAGGATAAATAAGTGACTAAGCGCTGAACGGCAAATCAAATCCACCAGCCCCTGGTTCGTCTGCAACAAGATGGCTGCTAACCTCTGACAGAAGGCTTTTAATCAGCTGATCTATAGGTTGTGATGCAGAGGATGGAGACAGATGAAGCGGACACAAGAACAAATGTGTACTGTTCAGCAAAAAAACACAAATTAGATATTAAAAAGAGCAGAAAGCGTGTTTTGTTCATGCTGTCGATTGTAATTCAGCGCCTGAGACATAAAGGTTGGAAACAAAAGGCTCGTCGCGGTCGATTTTTAAAAAAAGTTATTACGGTCCTTTTGTTGTTGAGATAACATTTTCTGCTAAATTACAAACAGAGTTCAAATTAGAAACAGTTACGGTCTCAAATTATACAACGTCTGGCTAAATTAACAGTTAGTTATTTCAAAACAGAGAGCTGAGTAGAAAAACTGGGTCATGTTCCCATAATGTTTGTGGGCTCAATCAATAAAACATGATTTTTTGATTAGAAACAAATCCAGGCCGGTCCTAGTTTGTGGAAATATGGTGCCAAAACGAACAAATTACGGTGCTGATTTGTATTCGCCAGTGACATATCTTTATTTAATTACATTCAGGTCACATCGTATATGATTTCTATTGATTTTCTGCACTTTCGTAATTGAAGTTTCACCAGATGAGATATACGGCATTTGCAATGTGGGACATAATGGAAGTAAAGCTCTGCGAGTCTAAAATTTAAAGCTATTAAAGTCAAAGTTCTGAAACAACAAATGAATATTTCAAATGAATAATCTGCATGTGATAGATCTTTACTATTTCCTAGGATGGAAACATGTGGAGATATATCTGTCCATGACGTAATGTGTGTGTGTGTTTGGACTGCTAAAGGGATCCTGAATAATATCCAGGCTGATGCCTTCGTACATTTAAACCGTGAACACTCTGGTAAATGTTGTGTCACGATGGTGAGTGCGGCAAAGTGAGGACGAAGGTGCAAGGTCAGCATGACAGAACCATTTAAAATCTGTTCCAGCAGAACGACCATTCCCGACACCTCCCTGAGCCTTACAACCAGCCCTCAGCTCCCTGCTGATGTCAGGACGCTGCCAGGAAAACACTCACAGGTCACATTAGTCTGCGTGCATATACTGGATATGTGTCTTTCCATAGTTTTCTATCTAGTTTCAGACCTGCTGGATGAGGTCACTTTGCTCTGATCGTGGGGTTATTTTTCTGATGAACTGCTCTACATTTTATTTCATTTCATAAGTCTGTTTGCTGCATGTCTTGCTATTTTACAAATGGCTTTTAGGCAATCAGCATTACTCGTCATGTTCCAACTTTGCTATTAACAGCAGTCATTCACATCTTTCATACCCAGTCCTCCACATTTCTCTCATTTCCCCCATCACCTGGACTGGCCCACCCATCCACACAGCTGCTCTGCATTTATCTGGACTTCTCTGCCCATCTCCTCACATATACCGGCATTTCTCATCAGCCTTTACAAATACCAGTTAACTTCCTTTGTTCCATCATTAAGTCAAGCTGTGTGCACAATGTCTTGTTCTCTAGCTCCTTCCTGTTTTTCCGTTGATCCTCAGACATGTTACCTCAGTGTTTACTGGACTTTTTGATTATTGCCTGCTGCTTGATGGATTTGTTTACCAGTTTGAAGTGCCTTTTTCTGGTTTTGACCCATGTCTGTCTCAGCATCCTGGAAACCTGCGTACCCCCATTCTGTTGAATTGCAACAGCCCTGCCTAAAATATCTGCCTTTCATTGCTACCCCTGTTTTTCTGTTCTTTTGCCTGCCGGCCATGACAGTTTTAATGGTTTGAACCAATGAATAAACAGTCTTAGTCAAAAAAAAGGCAGCGTATAAAAATCTTGACTTTGTTTTTTTTTTTTTTGTTGAAAGTTGAAAATGTTTTTTGAGCAAGGGGAAAATAATCCGTGCTCTTTGACAGGACATAAAGAGGCTTTCTCAGACAAAAAGAAGAGATATAAAAATAAGTAAAACAGTGATTCATGTGCCATCAGTGAGACAGCGCTGTCACTCTGCAAGAAAGTTGACGACAGAATTCATTTCAGCAGAGGCCTACGGTAAAGTTTGGGTAACCCGAGGGTTCCTGTGGATTAAAGAAGGACCTGACATCCAGACCATGTGAACTATGTCTGTTTATCAGTGCGTGTGTTTCTTTCACTACCACAAACTACATCAAATTTGGTGTTTCTACTGCCAGATTTTGACACATACACAACTAAAGGGTCACTAAAAGAAGAGAAAGAGACTGATGATGATAATAGATGGAAGGTCATTAAGAGTAACACATAACTATTCCACATTTCCTGACCGGTAGCTGTGGGGATCTGTTGCTGCTGTGAGGTGTTTGTGCTGTTTTGGTTGCGTGTGTGTGCACAGGTCTATTAGATCAAATATATCATACTGGGTCATTACCAATTCTCAGGACAATTTCTCATGCTCGCCCTGTTCTGGCGTCAGAAGCCACCAAGGTCACAAGACCGGACGCCGAGTGCTTCTCGTGTTACACACAGGCGCATCTGACATGGCGGAAAAAATCGGCACTCATTGAGGTAATTATCATATCACCTTTCAACCAGCAGATATATGGAGCTCTGATAATGCTGCATTAATGGGAAATGCATATAAGGAGGATCAATCGATGGACAAACGACCCTTAATGAGGTGCAGGACACTCTGTAATATTTGTCTACAACAAATGGCTGTGATAACACAAGCTGCTTGGGATTAGACTTCAAATTATGATTCCACTTGATCTCAGTACATTTTATCTTGGGTTTCGGGAAACACGTCAATTAGAAAAACATTTTACCATTGTTGAATACAAGTGACTCCATTAGCAGCACCATTTTTTGTTGTTGATGTGAAACCTTATGGCAGTAGTACCTTGCAAGGCAACGCACAAGCTTTAATCACTCAAGTGTAACCTTGTTTGGCAACTGCATACTCTTCATCCTCATCGGATAACAGCTAATAACAGCGGAAATAAAATTAAAAACCTTAAATGTACGGTCATAAATTGTCACCTAGTGCAACAGTATGACTCTTTTTTTACGTCAAACTGGCAACACGTCTTCAACAGGCGAGTGCCAAAGCCACGTCCTATTTTGGGGGAAAGGTATAAGCACTATGTTCACAAATGGTGAACAAACAAAGCTTTCACGGTGAGATTTCATACACATAAGATGCATTAATACTTACTGTCAGTGTGGTAAATCGCTAACAAAGCCAGCCTGAATGGGACTACAGTCTACAGTCATAGGCTAGAGGAACCAACGTGAACTAAATCTCTGACCACATAATCCAGTTGATTATTAACAGGTTGGTTACTTACATCTGTATAGATGTCCAGTTTATAAGCAATGTACTGGCTACTGTATTGGGTCAGTGATCCAATGACAGGGAAAGATGGAAGGAGTTTACGGGCTTACCGCTTAATCATAATCAATCAAGTTATCGCAAACGTTCATATTCAGGCAAGGCCACAAAGTCATTAATCGACATGTCTATAAAACAAAGTCTTAACATGAAAAGGATGTATAATACAAACTGTAATCCAAAGTACCTTTATGTGCCAGTGTGAGATATATAATTTTAATAGTTTTTGGATAACATGGAGTTTAATATATTGTGATAAACCAGGCTGACAGCACCTGTGTGATGATTTTAGATTAAATTTAAATAATCCCCCCTTTCAAAGCACAGCCTTTGGGGTTAATGCGTGCATTTTGCCCTCAAGTCTCTTCATAGGATTTATCGATGGAAATAAAAAGATGAATTAATGTGAGCGTTATACTATAAATATTATTTATAAATCAAATGAGCTCCAGCGTGAGGCTTCATTTCATGTCTCAAACAGTATTTTAATTCTGTATTAACTTTATGTAACCGACCAGCTACCGTAGTCCTTCCCATTCATCATTCTCCCATCCAATCTCTCCATTCATCAGTCCATCCATCCATTCATCCATCCATCCATCTTATGCTTTATGTCTTTATCCGTCTCCAGACCTGCTGTCCTTCTCCCTCAATCTGTCAATTAGGCAGTCTCCGTTTTCTCAACACTGGACATTTTGACTGTACTGGAGAGTCTCAACATCAGTTAACCAGCCAGCCTGTCTTCACTCTCTCCTAATTTCTCCATTCTGTCACTTCTTGACTCCATCCATCAGCACACAGCCCGCACCCTGCATGACAGTCATCTTAAAATATCACCGCTAAAAGTCTACTTCAATTTAATGGATCATAAGGCCGGTGCGTGAATATTTAGTGTGTGTGGCTGCCGCCTGGAGATTTAATCCGGTGCTGCATAATTGATGGAGAGACATTGGAAAACTCACAGATCATTAAATGTGGTAGCAGATTTGCCAAACACTTTTCAGAATAGTTTATGCTCAACGTCCTGTCAGGGCTATATGTTTTGCTGAGAGACAGCTCCTGAAAAACTGGAGATGATGATGACAATGACGACGACGATGATGACGATGATGCACGCGCTTCACTGACGTACTTAGGAAGGAGATTCGATATAACTGTACGATATATTTAACTTATAAAGTAATGTTTGTTTAGTTTTTGCCAATTACAACATGACTAACCTTTAGTAAGAGTTAAATCTTACATCATTAAGGGCTTAAACTTAATCTTGACAATGTTCTTCTTTCTTTGACTTTAAGAACAGTGATGTTCCAAAAAAGCAAAAGCAGTTTTTAAACTTGTAGGAGGGAAATATTGTTATATTCTAATAGTAAACCAGATGTCGTAGTGAATGCAATAAACTTCATGTCTAAAACATTGGAAAGATTGCAGAAAATTCTCTTGGCAAGCACAAGAAATATTAATTTGACAAACATCGGTTTATTGGAAACGGATGTCTGTCAAACAGAAAGTTTGAATCAGTTCATTATATAAATATTAAAAATCTCTTGGCTTGCACTAAACGTGACAATCATTCTAATATGCTATTAAATTCAACAGACGTGTGTCTTGTATTGTGTTATTCACTGATTAATTCTATAACTTCATTATTCCCAAAGGAAAATTGATTTACAGTGTGGGGCAAAGAAACAGCAACCAGAAGAAATTAACACCAAATTAAAGACACAAGTAATTTAATGGGGAGCACTTGCACAATGCAGTGAACTAAAGTCAATTTACAACCCAACACGATGAGCATTTCTTTCCTTTCTTGGATTCAGATTTGTCAGAGATCAACTTGACAGTCAGCTTCACTCTGTGGCCTTCCCTCCTGTAATTTAAACACCTACTTCACATCAAAAGTCATCATTACCATCATCACCCAGTTCAGCATCAGAGTTCTCTCTTTGTGATCACATATTGTAGAGATTAAAAAGAACATGAAGAACCCTGAGCTGATTGTGGAAACAGCACAACCCGGCTCTAATAATCACAGCAGTGATTTGTTTCTTGTAACAACCGAACTGTTTTCTTGCCCAACTTTTGTCTTCAGTTTTCAGTTATTTCGGATTCCTTCTTTCTCTGTTTAAGTATCTGTATCCGTCTTTGTGGGTTTACATATTTGTTGCCTGTAGCAAAGGAACAATCGGTCGATAAATCAGGTGAATCAATTTTTTGTTTATGTAGTAGTTCTTCTGTTTTATGTGACTACAAATTGAACACCTCTGATTATGGTTCCTTGCCCCAAGTACTTTTTTGAAGACTTCAGCTTGGGCATTGGAAAATTTGATGGGATTTTTATTTATTTAGTTTCTTTGCTGTTCTAGAAAGAATAGAAGAGTGATGAATCAATAAAAATAATAAGCCTGTTGGTTTTCCTATTCACCAATGAGTTCAAATGATGTAAAACATCAGTTCTGCTGTCATTATCCTTCATCCTCCTCACAAACCAAACCGTGGAGCCTTCCCTAGTGGAGCCACTAACCTGGATCTTGATTGGCCAGCTAAAGTTGGACACGTAGACGTAGAAGGTGATGTTGTGGTGAAGTCTGAAGTTGAACTTTTCACATGAGAAGCTGTCACGGTGCTCCTTGATGTTGGTCCTCGCTATGATTGGCATCTCTTCACCTGAGATGGTGCCAGCTGTGA
Organism: Larimichthys crocea; assembly: GCF_000972845.2. Taxonomy (NCBI): domain Eukaryota; kingdom Metazoa; phylum Chordata; class Actinopteri; family Sciaenidae; genus Larimichthys; species Larimichthys crocea. The sequence continues at coordinate 24,361,208 of NC_040013.1, forward strand.
GAGACAGACGGCTTAAGAATGATGCAGCAGAGCAAAGTGTGAAAATGAAAGACAACAGTGAAGACGCTTCATACGGTAAAGAATAACTATATCATCAAGCCCTGAACTAGTTTACAACCCTAGAAGTCTTACAGTCTTTCACAGCTGTCTGGTGGGCGGCTCTCATGAAGGGGACAAACAGACCTTTGAGATTGTTTCTTGTATTTCTGCTCAAGTGCCTTCATTTATTGGAGATAAGCAATAGACAACATATCAACAGTAGCTTGTGGCCCAAAGGTAAAGGTGACAGAGTAAACATTCAAAGCCAGGGAAAGACATTGAGGGTCACATTTCTACGGATAAAGCTCTGTTATATGGTCAAACAAGTGTAAACCCAATTGGTGACGGCACAGTCCAGGACGAGCCCTACAAGTCGACAGATGGGTCAAACACATCAAAGGAAATATTCCCATTTTAGATTGTTCTTATCATGCTGATGTTCAAGGGTTACTTTATCTGATAAGTCAGGTTTTAATTAGTTATTTAGCGCTATAAAAGGACAGCTAAACTGTGCTTGTGGACTAGTCGGCCGGGTGTATGGACAAGGTTCGAACCCCAATCCCTACTGCATTGACTCTGGCTCTGGTGCTACATGGCAGTGGCCATATCTGGAGACATATTGTCCATTTTAATATATGTCAATGGTTGGGGTCAGGACCATTGAGATGAAGAATCCACTCCCCTCTCAGCTTGCCGTAGGCAGCAGTAGAGCAGCAAAAACAGCTTTCCAGTTTCAAACTATGCAGCCAGTTAAACAGTGACTCATCAGACAGGCTGCTTTCAGTGTGAACAACCTTGTAAAAGTGGCAAGCGAGCAGGTCGGATGAAAACTGTCTTGATTTTAAAACGTGAAAGCGTGCCTCTCGAGCAGGGGAAATTATTTTCATGACACCTCGTCGTAATTCAGAGCGAGCTTGTAAATTTCTGTCAGCGCTGCGAGTGGTCTGATTTCAGGATCCTTCAGCGCATTATCAGCAGTTCTGCGTTAATGGCTGAGTTTTTCAGACAGTCTGAATAAAATATTTCCACCTCCTGCTTTATCAGGGCTATTAAACACCCTTTAATAGTCTTCACACAATAACACACACACACACACAGAAGGCCCACGGTCCCAAATTGAAGAGGTTCTGGGCCCCAAGACACTGTGAGTGAAAGTAGAGCGCTTTTATCTTAATTAAAATCAGGAGGGAAAATTGAGAAAACACCCTACGCCAAAATTCAAAATAGCTTTTGATGTGTTTTGTCACGAGAGGGAATCCCTGGGAGGCGAACAGGAAGTGGATATGACCATTTTACTTAAAGAGGCTTGGCCACCAATAACAGAAACTGACTGTGGGATGTCTTTACAGATAGCTAAATGACAGAGCTGCAGAGACTACTTAACAATCAACCACTGTGGTGAAGTCAAATTACATTTTATGTTACTGCTCACTTTAAATTTCATTAGAGAGCACTGGAATGTCAGAGAAATGTCCAAATATAAAGACTAACAGTGTCTCTCAAAGAGAAAACTGCCTTTAACCATTTTACACCCAAAATTCAGGATGTAATATATCTCAACATTGTATGTTTTCACTATTCTCAGTCTTGTTAGAGATTTAAGTTCATCTCAAAGGCCCTGCAGACCCCAAATAGGTGTCTGTGGTGATCTAACACACCTGTCACATTTCTCAGGATGTCAAACCAGTTGGCACATCCGAGCTAGTGTTGACTACCTTTTCTGTCCATAGCATGTCGTGTGCTGTGTGTGTTACACCTGTGTTGGATGTTCAGTCAATTAATTTGCACCATATAAATTGGCAAAAATGCTGAACATTACAAAGTAGTGGCCTATCAATATCTTTTTTAGATAGATGAGTTGCTTCTTTGCCTTAAGTGCTTGTGAACTTGATGTCTTAGGCAGACAAATTGTATAACTTAAAGACTTATTTTGAACTCTTTAAAACTGTTGTGGATAATTATGGGTGCCTAAACAATAATTGTTAATCATGAATGCTAATGTTAATCAAACACAAACTGAGAGGAGGGTCTAATCAGCCTCTAAAACACCTCTTTGGATGTATGCTGGCTACTCCAAACAGACGGTGAAACAAAGAAAGACTGATAGAAAATGTATAAAAGAGAGATCTTAAGAAAAAAACGTGCCCTCTACCTGTTGAGCTTAAGGACCAGGTGATGTTGAGGTTGAAGTTGTTGGAGGCATTGATGGACATGTCAAGGTTCTTGTTGGCCTGCACAAAAAACACAAAGGACACGCGAGGTGAACTGATTGTGATGGAAGTGAAACACTGCAGGAAAGCAAATGATGAAGGCCTTGTGATGCATTCAGACACATCGTGAAGCAGATTCTTGTTGCAGTCGTTTCTTGGTTTATTTATTGCCTGCTGGGGTGGTTTGCACTTCATGTTCAGTATATATGGATGTTTTACTTATTTCCCTTCAGGTCTTCTGACCTTTTTGCACTTAGTTGTCTACGATCATGAAGTGCTTTGCTAAAAACATTTTAAACTCCTGCAGACTTTTCTATGCCTCAACTTGTGGCATCTATAGGGAGAATTCTAATCTTTTGGCCTCTTTCCTCATAGTTCCATCGATTCTGCATCGAAATACCACTTTTAACTGGATCTGAACAAACCTTTAGGCACCGAGAAGGAAAAACAGGTCTGATAAAATTGAAAAGAATTTAGATGTCTCTCACTGTCGACAGCAGATACATTTAGAGACCATCTTTGGGGGCATCTTGGTGATCAGATTGTTTATGCTGCATACCAAGTAACTACAAAATTCCCTGTTCAGTTTCAGCTGCAGGCCATCACAACATCTCTGTCCTGATTTTAAGTTTAGTCTTTAGTCCAACGTCTAATTAATGCACAAATACACACAATAGACACAATCAGTTGTTTGATTTTTAAATTATAAGAGAGCTGGATCACATTTACTTTAAAACTCATCTATCAATCAGATCTGTGTGGTTTACCTGTTCAGGTGTAGCCATGAAGTTGATGGCGGTGTAGTGGCGGTCATCTTCCTGAAGCAAGCTGAAGGTAAACTGGTAATCGATCAACAGGTTGTCTAGGCAACAGAGGGAGAGATAAAGAGAGAAAGACTGATGAAAAAAGAGAAAACCATGGACAAAACAAGAGATTTAGAAATCATTGTTTTAATCTATTAGCAGAGGTACATTGCTGCTCTATTTAAATGAAAAGCTTTAGCCAGTTAAATGTTTATCGTGATGAGATCTCAGTGATTATGTTCTTTTTGGGGTTTGTTTCAGTTTTTGGTGTGTTTGTTTTGCCTCTGATCTTATTCATTTTCCCTTTTAAGAACGCCAAACTCAATTCGGGCTGTTTTTTATTGACGACACCATCAAGCCCAGACAGATTTATGAAAGTAAACACATGGGAGATGCCGAGCATGTGTCGATATTCAATTAGGCGAATAAGGCTACAGTGGTGGATTTTTGCTCAAAGATCTCAATCAGTGACAAAATAAACAAGGGCAGCATATTTGATCACATGCTAAAGTATGAACACCGGCGCTCGCAACGAGGATGACATTTTCTTTGAGTGGTTTCGATCCACAGAACATCAGCAAGGGTCTAAATTATCATGTTCTCTCTGTGATTTAATCGTTTTTGAAAGCGGCTCCTGGAAGCGGCTCTTTGTTAGCAATACAATGGCCGAGGTATAGAGGGAATCACAGTGATTCAACATCTGGACAGACAGCAGGAGCCACGTTTGGGGTCACCTTGTCTGCATGCCTGATGGGGGAGGGGTGTAGAGGAAGAGAAGGAGGGGGACATCGAGGAGGAGGAGAAGAAGAAGAAGAGAGAAAGGAGGGAATGAGAGGATAACCATGGTCATGAGAGGGTAACGGGGTGAGAGGATGTTTTTTCTTAGTTAATCAGCATGACTCCTGAGTGCTAACCCTTCAGGGTGATCCAGGTGTTGCGTGATTTTTGCGTCCAAGGGCAGCTCAGGTTCAAACTGATTCAGGCAGCTGAAAGAAAAGTTCATGTTCTTTCACTCTGGATCCTGTTTTCATAGTTTGGCCCATGAGTTATTGTGATGTCCTCATCAGGACAGGTAGAACAAGTGACAAAGTGTTTTATAGACCAATAGAACCAACCATAACATGTGTATCCATGGTAATCAGATGCATAAAAACTTGGATTTAATGGATTTTGGCTGAATCTACTAATCCCTCTGTTTCTCTTCTGATACTACTCGGATAACTAAAGTAAGAACTAAGAGTAACAAACATTATGAAGTATTAAATTGATACCCCTGCTCACTTTGCACCGCCATGTTTCTACAGTAGACAAACCAAACACTGAACTTCAGCATCTTTTGCTTGTTTTGCAGCCACCATAGTTTGTCCTTCACACTATGCAGGAGAGGGTGGGGTGAGGAGGTTGCAATCAGCAACTAGACCGGGACATTATACCGCCACTAAATCCTACACAGCTGCCCTTTTAATAACAAGTGGAGACACTCAAACGCTGACACACTCTTCTTGGCTTCATCTCTTCAACTCTGCAATGATGACCAATATGTTTCATAAGGTGAGTATTCACAATATCACGATCCACTGTATCCGATTGTTGCATCACTACCCCACTTTCTGTCTCTTTCTAGCTCCACAGAGGAGTTGTTCAACAGTCAGCACCAGAGGACTTGCAGACAGTCAGACATGTCAGAAACGGTATGAATGTTCCCTGAAAAAGAACATCCAGTGCTGTTACAGGTAATCTGTTGCCGTCTGAAGCTGAGTGGCAGCAGTCAGGATAGACACCGGAGGAGCTTTTTCAACTTAAAGAGCAGAAAAACTTTGTGTCACACACTGCGGAGAGAGAGAAAAGAGAGATGTTTAGTCGTCACCTCGCTTTTATGCTTTATAATCCCGGGGCGTCACCAAGACGAAAGTAAATTATGTTTGACAAACACCCTTGTTTTGTTCAGCCTTCATGGCAAGTTAGCCCGAACAGCAGATATCATCAGATCAAAGACAATATTTTTTCTTAGCATCTCTCTCGTCCTCCCTCCCTTCCAGGCAGACGTGCACTGCTGCTGCTCGGTTGTTTATCCCATAAGGGTCTACTTCAGAGTATTTGGGGTTTTTTGTACTGTAATGGGGGACTGTGTGTGTGTGCAAATCTGCATGGGTATGTGTACAGTACGTTTGGGTATTTACCTCAATGCATTCTGTATGTACACGATTGTTCAGATGCTCTTTACAAGTTCAGAGTACAGCATGAAAAACGTACACCAGTCCCTTTGTATGTTTGATTTCGAGGCGGTTGGAAACAAAAAGCGTCAGCCAGGTTTAAAAGTTCATCTCGGCTAATTACAAATCCCATCTGAGAAATCTGACAGCAGTATCACTTAGGCAATTTCAATTACACGCGTACACGTGTGAATTCTCACTCTGGATGAATTGTATCAAGTTATCACTAAAGGTATTAACAATCCCCAGAAGAACTGAAATAGAAATAGTCCATGTCAATTTCTCAGGTTCACAGATGGGTGATCTTATTACCATAATATGTAAGCTGATTCAGCTTATATGAAACAAAACACTGATGATGGGAAATGAGAAGGTAGAAGAGAAAGCCCTCACCCGGAACGCAATCTGATACTCCAGCAGTTTGCTTCGAATAGAAATCCACAACAAGCATGAACTCACCTGCAATGCCAGTTTGTAGGAATCGCTCGCTGAAGTTTCATTTAATGCTTGTTAACAACTTATTATTTCCCATTTGCAACACCTCCCTGACGGAGCGCGGGCCAGACATTACAGCATCGCCTCGCTGAGGAAACAGATTAGAACCAGGGGAGTAAACACAAGGACAAGACAGATTCACTATCACACCTAAACGGAGGTTAAGGAAACCTGGAGATAATATATGCATGAGGTCAGGAGACCCTGATTTACAATGATCTGATAGATGGGTAGTCACAAAGTGTTGGACTCTGTTTACTAATTCTCAGCAGAATACACCTGAAAATCCATACATTTCTAGAGGTATAGCAGGCCATGGATCAGCACACTCGATATTCCTCTCTACATCTATATTTAAAGAACCAGAATGTAAGTTTAGTGGCATCTAGTGGTGTAGTTGCTGACTGCAACCCCCTCATTTGACCCTTTCCTTACCCATCCAAAGCCAAAAGAAGTAAGGGTCAAGTGTCAACTACCCCGCCCCAAGGGGAAACCATCGACATTTGCTACAATTGTGGCTCTGATTGAACCGGTATGTGACACGTGCACATTCAAGAATAAAGTACACAAATACAGCAATTGTTTTTTGTGCTACATTTAAAGTTTTAGAACAAATAAGTCAAATTTTCTTGTCACTTTAAATTGTTCACTCAAAGTTCTTATATAAATTGGATACTGTGGATCTTATTTCTGCAAATTACCTCTTATTGTTCTGTTCCCAGCTAGTGTGGTATGTTTTAACAACAACAACAACAACTTTGTTCTATCTGACATTAACTCACACAACCTCTGATTGTTTAGTAGACGCCAAGTGAGTTTTATTTAGATGTGGGTACTGGGTACTGAAGTTTGAGAGATCTAACACTAACAACCTCTGAGTTAGTGATGCACAAATAAAACACATATAATACTGTCATCACTGATGCTGCATTGCAATTATGTTCGTATTATCCTCGTTAGTCTGGTGTGTGGCTCATCCCAAAATATCACACACTGTATTAACATATATCAGACTCTTAATGCCCAAACTGATCTAAAATCAGTCATTTAATACTCTGTCAGGGTAACTATTGGATTGCAAAGAAGAAAAAAAAAAGTTTTTTGGCCTGATAGGACCAATTATTCCACGCTGGATAAGGGTCCAGACAGACTGCCTGTCAGCAAATATTGAGGCACCCTGGTCTGACGCCAGATCGTGGTCTAATGAACGGCCTTAGGCCAAGAATGTTGTTGAGTGCTGATCACTGCCATGAAATTACTTTGAGGTCTGAATTGGCCCCAACATTCACTCTCTCATATCCTATTTGTCTTTGTCTTCATTTCACCACTGTAAGAAGAAATATAATAGAAATTTGGGGATTTGACAAACCAACAATCTTCGATTCTCTTCATCCAGATTTTGGTCATGACATCATTATTCAATCCCATTTCGTGCTGTCTGTCACTAATTGTGGTTTTAATTGCGATTGTGAGGCTGTCAGTAAATGTCGGAGTCACTGTTGTTGGGCCTGACGAAGCTTTCCTAACACGCCTGAGGGCAGAAAGCGACACTGGCTGTGGACTGACTGGTGTTAGCTGATAATTCGACCGACTGTTGGTTTTTCTAGTGGAAGTGGTGGGACACTTGGTGGCCGTCCTTAATTAGACGTCCCTTGTAGCTGACTGTGATATAATATGACAGTGGTTCATTAAAGCGTTGTCCTGCTGATGCCTGCTCATAAATGCTAGCCTGACTGGGGGCAAACTCATTAAATAGCAAAGTTGCTTTTCATTAATTGACCGGTGGTTCAATATGACAGCGTTAACTGAACCAGAGCAGCTCTCTCTCTCTGCATTTTATCCCCGGGTGAGATGAGGAACACTGTCGGACATAGCCGGACACACACATTAATCAGTCTGATGAAAACATTTTCTGTATGTGACATGAATTCATTATATTTTTTTCATTTAATTGCATTAAGTTAATAAAGAAGCTGGCATTTTTTTCCTCTTCTGTTACTTCTATGACTTCACTTCCAACAGCAGATCTATCCCAAGGAACTCTAGGCTATATCCAAGAATGTCCTCACCAGAAAAAACTCTTAACACCCACTTTATTACTAACTGATGTTATCTTAATAGACAACCAATGGTGTGAAGAAACTTGATGTTGTTTTACTGCTGCAAACCTCTTACAAAACAGACGCCAACCTAATACATCTTGGTATTTATTCAGTGCTTTCAACAAGTGAAACATTTGGAAAGGATTTATGGTATGATGACAGGTTTATAACTGTAGACTGGAGTTTCCATCTCTTAATAGTCAATGTTGTTTTCTTTTAACCACAAACCACAACTTGTTCCTACCAGGTATATGTACTTTTAGTTGTCTAAAGTCAACTAGACCCTGAGACAGACGATTACAAACATCCATTGACAAACCTATTTTATTTTTTAGGTCTGAGGACTTCCTGACAGTATTTGTTGGCATAAGACAAAGTTGTTCTTGGTTTTGCTTCTTCAGGATTTGTTGATGAAAATAAAAGATACAATCACACAATCTTAATAAATCAATCTCGCCAGAGATTGAAATTGCTTGAAATGCTGTTTTATCAGATGTACCTGTAATAACAGTGCTTCTCCATCGCCTGTGACCGCTCGCTCTGAAATGTCAGACTGAGGTTTGAATCCAAAACACACTGCAGTTCACAGCACAATTCATCACGCATACAATACAGAGTCTGAGCTTGTGTGTGTCTCAATGTGTGTGCGCACAGAAAACTTTGAAATAGCTCCTCTATACAAATGGGTGAAAGAAAAGCGAAAACATAGAGAGAGCGAGGAGGGAGTAGACAACTGAACATGTCTGATTCAGAGCAGATGTCAAAGGGGCAAGACTTGTTATGATATTCAGCTGTTCGACCTTCAGTAGTTGTTTGGTTTTGATAATGGCGTTCTATCCACCTTTAAAGAGATTGAGGTGTGTGCTTAACCTCTGTTAGGGTCTTTCAGGTTTTCTGGAAGTGTCGGGGCTGCTGCTCTCTGACGCAGACAAGCCTTTTGGCAATTATCTATTTTCTTTCTATCTATATGTAGTAAAATATTACACCACAGAGAGAAATGATGTATGCAAATTATGGCTGTTTAATCTCAGGCTATTGCTTTAAAAGGACGAGGCATACAATGTAACTTGCGTAAAATAACCTTGAATATTTTTTTTCCTAAATCTGACCAAGTAGTTGGTCAAGCAGCCACATCCTTTAAAACTCACTGCTTTACTAAGGCGTACCCTTCAGTGGCCCACAGGTTAGAAGGTAGAACCTGTGTGGTCTCACGTTCCCGACCTTATAGTAGTGATTAACCTCCTTTTTTTTACAGCTTTTGACCTTTTAAAGTGAAGCCATGTCTGCTCTTGACCCTTTGTTGCAGGTTGAACTGCTTGCAAACTGATACTGTAGGCAATCCAAAAAAGTAACACTCCCTTGTTTCATTTGAATAGTTTGGAGAGGCCTGAAGAGTCAAATCTCTGCAGTGTTTCAACCTAAAAACTAAGCGAGGAGTAGCTTGTATCTTGCAGCTCTTTGGAGGAATGCCCGCCAGCACAAGTGACAAATGTGTAAAGGCAGCCACGCATGAACTCTAACAAGCATCTTCTCTTCTCTGATCTGAGCGACCAGCATGTAACTTATTTTATATATGAGCTATGTCCATCAAATCTGGGCTAAAGAAGGCTGCATTCCTGACTTCAAATCAGCCTTGCAACTTGAAATGAAACCACTGAAGTTGTTGCATCCATCAAATTCTACAGTTCCCTGACGGATTCTTCTGGGGGTCTTTGTAATGGCACAACAGGACCTGAAGTTCTTAAAAACATACACATAGAAGGAATAAGCCCTAAAGCATACAGCTGATATTTAAACTCTGAATTTCTCTTTGCATTTATGCACTTTGTAAAACTGTCTCCTCACATTCTAGCTAATCTCTCTGTTGTCAGCTGTTTGATATCATTTCTCCATGTCTTCACATCAAACGAAATCCACAGGTGGAGGAGATTTCTCAACCTTCTGCTGTAAATCTGTCAGAATCTCCAACACACATGCATGTGTTCTTACAGAGACAGAGATAAAGCTCGTTTTTATCAGCACTTACCTTCCAATGACATTTAAGACTAATATTGACCTCAGCTGTGATTGTGGCTGCTTTCCTTACAAGGAAACGGATGGCTTTTAAATCTGTAATTCATACACACCGTTTGCTCTTGCGTGTGTGCGTGTGAGAAAAAGGGCAGCGTGTGCGTTCATGCGTGTGCTTTCTGAGTGCGCTTGCTCTTATTCAAACAAAGTTAACCCCGTTTCATAGACAGCAGAAAAGATAACACACTGATGACGGGAGATAATGTCGTCAAATACATCTGTGAAAACACCGTATCAGCTGCAGCCATAGAGATATCGAGAAGCCGTGCACCTATAGCCTTTAACGACCCTTAAAACCTTCTATGCCTGGCAATATGCTTTAAATTACCTCAGGCCCTTTACAATACTGGGCAAGGGCATTGCATTGGTGCCATCTAGTGCTTTCACACCTCAGTCCTGAATCCAGCTGACAGTAAAACCACGCCAACTATGATCTGCGAAGTAAAAACTTCCCTAGAGGGAAATGAAACTCACTTTACATGATATCACAAGCCTATATTCTCTTTCCCTTTTCAGGAAGTTTGATTGCTACAGACCACTGATTGTTACAGATCATTGGAATACCAAATATGATCTTTAACTGACTGCCGCACCTTGTTATTAAGCAGAACTCTCTGAACTAAATGTCTGATTGTGGAGCATGAATGGCATTTTTAGATAAAAGCTGTGCGGCAGTGAAGGTGAACCCATGTGACCATCTTCAATCATATTCTTGAACAGAAGTTGTTTTCGTGATCAAAAGGCATATTTGGGGTGACCAGTGCAATCTGTGGCATGAATCCTCTGATTGCTGTATCATCATCGAAACAATGATAGCCTCACTCGAGCTAGAGGGCTATTGACATTGACAGGACTTTATTCTAGTCTGTTATAATATTAAACCTGATGACGGCAATTTATAGGCTGTGTGTGCATGAGAGTGTGTGTGTGTGTGCATGAGAGAGATGTAGAGTGAGCGAGCATGTGCTTGTGTGCCACAAAACATCTGTTTTGACTACAGCATTCCTCCTTCGTCTGCCCTTTATAAGGAAAAACCAGCAATTTGTTGCAAATGAGCTAAGTCAATGTGATCCCTGCTAACATCTGGAAACAGGAAAACAAAGTCCTGGGCAGAAACACGTTCTCTCTCTTTCTCTCTCTCTTTGTCCATTTGAAAAATAGGAAAATCTTTGTAACCAACTGCGACACAAAGTTGGTATTCTTTCTGTAAAGTCATCCTCATATTCTAACCCGGGATTTACCAACCTCCATATGTCCTGGAAACAATTATTCCTCTATGGTAGACTTGATAGTAATGATCCTGTCCTTATCAGTGCCACTGGTTGCTTGTCAGCTTTAAAGCAATGACAGGCGACCTTTCGTGGTCATGCAAATTGTTTCCAAGAATGAACTTTTAACCTTAACGATTGTCTCCTCTCGTAATCAAAGGCAGAATGATATTATAGAACGGTTGGACCTAATAGGAGGTCGGTGGATGGTGGACCACATTTTTCCCCTGACCTTTATCAGGAGGTTTAGTTGCTTCAGCTTAACTTAAACCAGCGTTTCCTCTGTATTCATTTAGCAGTGGTGCACCACCATAGCAAGAATATTACCACCACAGTAAACACACTGTGTAAACACTGTAATTGAATGTCCTCTACAGCTAAACTAAGAGAAGCACACTAATGATCATGTAATAATGAAGATTTTTTAACGTTAGAACCTCAATTTTAAAAATGATTTTGACCCAAAGAGCAACAGATGCCCAAAGCATCATAGCAGGACACACTGAAAATATAATGAGAGGTTTCAGATTAGAAATTGTTTGAAGTTTTCATGTAGTTACCATAATATGAGCCGCACCAGCAAAATTTTAAAAGAAAATGCATTTTGTACATATATTGGCTGGACTTGAATATAAGCCACAGGTTTTCATGTTGTAACATGAGGTATTTACACAGAAAGTGTTTTAGTTTTAATTTAAGACACGCTTTTTCAAACTGTGCCTGAAAATCGGCAGTACAGCACCAACACGCCATCAACACGGGATGCCAAGATTACGTGCAGTAACTCTATTTCCTTCTTTGATGGCCAAATCGATTGTCTTTAACTTAAAAGCTGCATCGTGGGGCGGTCGGTGGGGTAGTGGGTTAAGCAGCCGCCCCGTGTGTGGAGGCTATAGTCCTCGCTGCAGCTGGCCCCGGTTCGAACCCCGCATCGGGCGGCTAATTTACTGCGTGTCACTCCCCCTCTCTCTGCCCCCTGCTTCCTGTCTGCCTTCAGCTGTACTATCAATAAAGGCATAAAAAGGCCAAAAAAAAACAAACTTTAAAAGCTGCATCATATGCATTTCTTTGTGTGTTTTCCATGATGAGGGTGTGTGCATGATGCGCAGAATGACAGTTCAAAATCAAAATCAAAACTAGTGTCTTCTTCGGCACAAAATCTTTCCCCAAATCTCTGTCTCACTTTTGCGTTTACTGCTAGACAGTGCCTCCTGTTGGCCATAAAAAAATCTATAAATTAGCCGCACCTTTGTTTAGGCCGCAGGGTTCAAAGCGTGTGAAAAAAGTAGCAGCTTATACTCTGAAAATTATGGTACATGAGTCGTTTTGGAAAATTCTAAAAAAGCTACTTTGTTTTGAGGATGGATGACCCCTTTGTCTATGCTTCCCCATAGATTACTGTAAAGTATCCTGTTACCTTTATTCTGCCTCTAGACAGTGACTTAGGCTGAGTCAGAGGCAACGTGTCACTAGCTGATCTGTCAAGCTGTATCAACTGTCCAGATGAGAATGAAATGCTCAATTTACTGTAAGTCATCAACTCAACTAGAAAAGCTAACAGGCACAGAATCAGGATACAATACACTTTTCTAGATACATAATAGACAAACATAATGAGTACAACATTTGTGTTGTACACTCAGTTGTGTCCATCTGTATGCTGTAATTCCAGCATGTTGCAAGCAGTCACTGCTTTGCCAAATGAGGCTTAATACGCTGCTTTGGTGCCTCGCCCTCCTCGAAGGCCCTGAGCTGTACTAAAACTAGGTTGTTGTTTTTTTTAAGAAATATTTTGGCACAAATATGCATGTTTGGGGCACAGTGTGTGGATCAACAGAACAAAGATGCACTATGCTGCAAAAAGTTTTATAGATGTTCTATTTGACGTTACCATTGACCATAAAGTATTACCAACATACAGCAAGAGGTTTAATATCAGTTTATCTGTTTGACTGATTTAAGCATTAGTTCTATTCATTTTAAAAAAGCAGGGCCAGACGCTCTCGTGAGATTTAATTAATATTGTATCCTAAGTAATATATTTATATTTCATATATCAATGTGCCTTTGAAATGTATGTTATTTTTAAGCCTTTGTCAGTGTTAACAGACTCATATTACCTGTACGGTAGCGAGCCACCAGGGGGCGAAAACGATATTTTAGGCTTCATATTCATGAGGCTGTGAAGTGCTAACGTGGGGAAGGTGATGCCGCTGGACGAGGCGGCCAATCACAGTGAACTGATGGTGACGTGAAGGCTGCTCTCCGTGGTGCTGAAAGCTTGAGCGCCTTTTGGGTGGCTTGTCCTCAAAAGTATGACACAGTGAAGACACTGGCCATGTATGTGCTCACCATGTTCGGATCAGCATACACCTGTGAAGCTGTGAAAAATAAACTAGGACTGCAGGCGCATAAGGCAAAATGTTAAAAAGATAGTGTCGGAGGGGAAATGTCACTTCCCCCATTAACCAAACGTGAGTATTTCAGTCTTGTGATTTTCATATTTCTTTGTTGGATTACAGGCTACTTTAATTCTGAATCTTTTCTTTGATCATTTCTCATAAATGACGGCCTGACGCTTTTATTTGTCGATTTGCTGATGTGCAAAGCTTGCACTTATAATGCAAGCTTTGCACGTGAAACAATAAAAGAGCAGCACGTTTATCGTCATTTTTGATTGGAGGGCGTTTGTTTCATTTCACCTAAAGAAAAATGTAGAAACATAGTTTGTCCTCTTCACTATAGGCTACTCCTGAATCCAGTAACATTCTGGAGGCCAGATGCAAAGCTCTGGTGGGCCGGATGTGGCCCGCAGGCCGCTAGTTGGCATTCACTAGTGTAGGATGTAGTGGTATCTGCAGGTGTAGTTGCCAATTGAAACCCACTCATTTCACCTTTTGAAACTACAGTGACCCCTGAATGAAACTTCCTATCCAGAGCCTGTGTTTAGCGGTCCATTCTGGGCTACTACAGTATAGAAACATGGCGGTTCGTGGCCAACTATATAACATTTTTGTCATACTCTGTAAATACAGCCCCTAAATCTGACACACTAGCAGGGTTAGCATCTGCATTCTGGGTAGGCTCCACCGTCGGGTGCATGCATGAATGAATCATGAGACACAGGTGGACATTGTATGCAGGAACAGACTTCAGGTCTGGTAACGTGTGTGTGCGAGGGCCAAGGTGGAGAGGAACACTCAGGTGTAGAGGCGACAGTATACTTACAATAACATGTTCCTCTGAGAGGGTTACCAAGGTAACGGTTCTCTGAGTCACATCTGGAACAAAATGGGGAAGGAGAGAGAAAGAATAAAAGGCATTAGCATTCAACAACAGCTGAGTTTTTTACAAAGGCACATCTTCATGCTTGTGTGTGTGTGTGTGTGTCATGTGGACCCTCGCTGCAGGTATTGTCTTCCCTCACCTCTTTGTGAGGTGATTTCCCTTGACATTCCTGTCTAGGCAAAGCTTCTTTCTTTTTCCCCAGCACCCCCCCTAACCCGCTCACAGATAATTATTGGAGAGAACACCTTGAACTGTAGTGTTAGAGAGAGTACACTACAGTTTACAGATGCTTGGTTCGCCATGCTAATCTCAAGAAGTGCTCCTGGAGTGCAAAAACAAATTTCATGCATCTGTGAGAACATCAGAGGGTCACCAGTTTAAATCTTTTGGACAGACTGAGAAATGTTTTTTTCGCAGAGGAAAACTCCATCTTGTGAATATTAAACACTCCTAGTAAGCTAAGATTCATAGAAGGGAGACACAAACATTGACAGTATAAAGAATCAACATTATATCCATAATGTCACCCATACGGTTCTGTATAGCCGTGCTGAAGCTCTGAATGTGGTTGGCTCTGGCTGCCGTCATCACGGAGGTCCTGCCTCTGCCGCCTAATCTAAGGGTGGAGCTGAGGCGGGCTGAAGGACAACCTGGCTGCTCAAACAAGCCACCTGTAATGGCACCCAACTGTCAATCAGAGCGGCCACACTGTTAATTGTGCACGCATTTAAATCTTAATATAATTTCAACGGGTGAGTTGAACAGAAATCCGCCCTCAGCACAGCTGTCACGAACAGGGTTCGGTACTTCCGCATAGTCTTTACCATGTGGACACGCAAATTGTTTCTCCACTTGCTTTTTTAACAGTTTTCTGCACACGTGTCTACAGGACGCTGATTGGCTCATAATCAAATGTGCTTGAACACAAAAGAATATCTTGAAGCCTGGTATGATTTATGCTTGCATAATTTGGAGTCCAGCTGCCATTCTAGATTATAACCATCTCACTCCTCACCAAATACCCATCTCTCAATCCAGCTGTCCATGGAAACGGGCATGCAAAATACCAAAGTACAACTTGCAGTTTGAACAACAACCCTACACCAAACAAACAGGGAACACACAGTGTAATGGTAGTTACAAATCTGTGTTTGTGTTTCCCTTCAAACCACTCCTGCAGCATGTTCTACTTTTCTAATGTGGATCCATTTGCCCGGTATGTTCCAAAACAATTTTGCTAGATACAACATTTATGGTGGAGCTTTAGAGATAAATATAAGAAAGACACAAAAGTAGTACATTACCTAAGTTGAGGAGAAACATTTCAAGACTACAGACAGGTGGATACTGAATAGGAGAGGTTTTTTGTGGAGTACTTCATGGTGTATAGTCCAACTCAAAAGGCTGATAAGTATTCATTTATTTCATTCAGATGTTTATTTCTGTCTTTGGACTGACGTCAATCAGTGCTGGTTAGTAGAAAACCAAAATACGTCACATACTCTAGACATGGCAAAATCAAAATATAAGTTGAATCATTTTAAGAAAAAAGAAAAAATTATATATATAAGCATTTGTATATAAAAATGCTTCAGTCTGCATGTCACTGAATCTCCTCAGATTTTCATTTGCATTTCATTTTTCCATTTCTCTGTTATACACTGTGACAAGATAGAGGCTGACACCCATTTGTTGATGGGCAGTAATTGGCTGTGGTTGAAAGCTGTGACCTTTAGGTTAAGGGAAAGTCTCTAATGACCAGTAAGCTCATCCGCAACACAATGGGATTAAAAAAAAACCCAACAATTGATTTTTCCAGTAGAAATATAATGAATTTTTCAAATTATATAATGGGATTTGTGTGTGTTTCAAAGGGCCCCCTGGTCCGGGAACGTAAGGCCTCGTAAGGGTATTGTAAATTTCAACATTCGGCAAAAGTAATTAAAGAAAAATATCAGGATTTCAATTGTACTTTTAGTTATCCTCAAGAAATAATGTTCATGCTTTTGAGGCCATTAAAGTGTCAAGATGGATGACGTGTACGTGAAGTGGTTCAGACCACGCATAGGAAAATTATTGCCTGGCAGTAGAGAACAAAAGCAAGAGTTATAAAACTTCCAACGTAAGACGAATGGAAAAGAAATGTTAAAAAATGGGATAGGAGGGACAAATGTAATTGTTATTATAATGTCAAAGCTTTTAAGAAGCATTTGGACTGTGATGGAAGGGTACAGATCTTAAATTATATTTATAACATTCATCTGGAGGACTTAAAAAGAAAAAGGTGTTTATTGACATTTCATTGCATTAATGAAATTCTGTATCGTGGCCACACAGAGAGAAAAAAGGACACAGCTCATCAAACCCATATGCAGGTATTTGACAAGTTTTACTAAATATGGAAAATAAATCTTCCACACACTGTTTCACTGTGTAAGAAAGAAAGGGCGGGAGGATTAAGGAAGACAAAGCAAAGCAGGATGAGGAGAGAACAAGCAGAGCTTAAAAAAAATAAATAAATAAAAAACATGGGAAAAGAATGACAGAGGAAGAAAAGAGGAAGTGAACGAGAACAAGAGGGCAGGTAAGGTTTACAGCTCGCATGTTTGTGAATTCTCTTGTAGTGCTGCAGCAGGTCACAGAGCAGCACTGGATGCTGAATATTTCATTCTTCCATAAACCCTGACCAAGGACGAGGCCCTAAACCACTGCTGCTTCACCGAACTTCCAGGAGTTGATCGACAATAAAACAGCTAAAGGATCAGCGTGATACTTTTGGTCTAATAGCAACACACAAACACTTGATGCCTTGGCTGATTCATTCCAATAAACTGAGATTTCTTCTGAAAACTAGAGAATACTAGAAGTATATTTGATGATTGTGTTTCTGGCTCTGACTGTGTATGAAAACAGGAGCAGAAAAAAGACTGCTACATAATTGTTTATTTTTGTCGACTGCTGGAGAGATACTTTAAAAAAAAAAACAATATATCTATTTAGAATTAAAGTCCATTACGTGAACAGTACAAATTTTATAAGGTCAAAAGGAAGCATGGCACATTAATGACACGCACTATAGATTTAGATAAAAACTATTGTGTATTGTTATGCCATTAGAAGACCAAAAGAATGAAGTGTGCCTGAATGCAAGACAGTTATATCTTATTATATAATATGTTATATAATGTGCCATTGAGATTCACCTATTAAAAACACATCAATGAGCCAAACCGTTGCACCTTCATTACCTTCTAGTTCATTTTGACCCAGTCCAATTGTCCTGCTGCCACAAACACTCAATAGAGCATCAAAAGTGGATTAATGTGCTGTGGAAAATAGTCCTGAATAAATAAACTACTTCCATCCTGAAAGGAAAGAAAAAGGAACGCAGACAGAAAATGAAAGAGTGAACTGAAGAAAGAAAGGTGGACCGTCCTTCAGAAGTAAAGTGGAGCTTAAGAGAGGATGAAAGAGGCTTATTAGACAAACAGTTTGGGATCCAGAGGAGAGACTTTGAGAGAGAGCAGCGTCATCTCAAGAGGACTGCGAGACTTTAAAAGCTTCCAGCCGACTGTCACAAAGGAGCGCGTTGAGAACTAATCCAATTTCAGCACAAGAAGATTCATTGTGATAAATGCAATGTCATAAATTGGCTAGAGCCCTCTTTGAAGCCAAATATGATCTAAAAACACTTATATCGGACATTTTAATCACACATTTGGGTTATTTTTTTATTTATTTAAAGCTGCAGTTACATTTTAAAATATATGAAAATTGGCTCTTACTTCTTCCCAGAGGAGGATATCATCAGGTTGGGCTACTGAACCTGATAGCTGATAGCTGAAGGATTCAGTGTTGTTTGAGGAATACTTCAGTTAGCTGATACAGGAAGCATCGCGGCTCTCCTGATAATACATTTACTCTTGTGGGTTTAACCAGCATGATTGCCTCCGATGTGGAACATCAACTTTGCCCTCATTAATTATCAAACAAATACTGAGTGAGACCAGAAAGGAGGGAGCTAAGCTTTTTAGCTTATGCCAGTCCAAAGCCACAAATCAGGAGCAGATTCATGATGCGTTTCTGTGGCAATTAGCAACAAAACATCAGGTTACAGTTTGGAAATGATCTCAAAAACTCATTAAAATCCGATAAATAACCGTAAACATGATCTCAAAAACTCATTAAAATCCGATAAATAACCGTAAACTATGGCAGGCAACAAATGTAACCTTAATGGTTGGATGTTTTTTTAATGAAAAGCAGGAGCTACAGCTGTCAATCACCAAGATTTGGGCAGTTGTACGTCGTGTTGATTCACATTTAAATTGACTTTTCTGCATGAAAAAGGAACCTTTTTAAGGCTGTAGTCAGGGTGAAAAGCTGTCTTAACCCCTGAAACTTCCGTCCTGCTTCTTTCAGCCGCGTTTCCTTCCAATGACGCAAAAGGAAATGCAATTTTTTTTTTTTTTAAGATTATTTTTTGGGCCTTTTTATGCCTTTATTGATAGGACAGCTGAAGACAGACAGGAAGCAGAGAGAGGGGGAGTGACACGCAGTAAATGGCCGTCCGATGTGGGATTCGAACCGTGGCCAGCTGCAGCGAGGACTATAGCCTCCACACACGGGGCGGCCGCTTAACCCACTACACTACCGACCGCCCCAGGAAATGCAAATTTGCTTGTTTCCATGACATACTTAATAATTATGGCTCAAAACACAAAAAAAGGCCAAAGTGAAAACAAAGCTGTGGGGTAGCTAGTATGTTAGTTATCCTCTGGTGATGCCTGGCTGTGTCTTGAGGCTAACAATGGCCAAAATATGTGTTAAATCCAACATGAAGAGCAACAGAGTAGAAGGATAAGCAGACTTGCAGCAGGCTAAGACGGAGGGGTTGAGAATGAGAGTTTTCTCTCTTGGGGGACGTTAAAGTCCTGGACGCAGAGCTCCAACAAAAAGGGGACGAACGTTTAAGCTGCTTACAACGGCCTAATGGGGATGAGATAAGGGCCACACAGGACTGGACAGCCTCATCACTTAAAAACACACTCAGCTACAAAGACGCACACACACACACATGACACATAATGTGCCCTGCTTGCTGTTTTTGCAAAGAGAAACAAATTGAAGATTAAAGGTCACAATGATATTGGACCTGCTTGTGTACGTGCGCATGTATGGAGGAGTTTCAAACGTTAGGATCTTCTCTGGGTGTAAAAATGAACGAGAGCAGAGACGGTAAAAAACAGAAAAGTCCTGCATCAACCTTCATTGTGCAACAGTCGGAATAACAAACATTCATAAGGACAAACACTCTCCCTCTCTCGCCACAGTCGAGTTCGGGGGAAAGATGCAAATTAGCAGTCAATTAGTGAAGGTCTCTCCGTTTGGAGAGGAGGCCAATTAAAGCTAAATCAACACAATCAAGCAATCAGTCAGACAATGTAACGAGAAAACAAGGAGAAATAAAGCAGAGAGACGTCAAACAAACAGGGGTAAAAATAGAATAACAGTCCGCACAGGACATCGTTCTGAAAAAATGTCAGCTTCAATTTGGGCTATTCAGAAAAAAAAGTTATTGTGCAGCTGCTTTTATATTAAGTTTTTTCAGACATATTCAAATGGATTAAACATCTAAAATCATCTAATTTGAAACTAATATGCAGTTATGTTGCAATTAAATCTGGTTCCAAAAACACTGGTTGCTGGTTGTTAGAGTAAGGCAACAGTTGGCGAGAAGTTGCCCCTACTCAAGCATCTACTCAGTGAGCCTGGCTGTTGTGAGTCGGCCCGCTGTTGCGTAAGTTTGTGGAGCTTCTCTCTGTTGTGTTCATGCTACAGGAACAAAATTACGTGCTGCTCGGGTTCTCCTAGGACCTTCGTGGTTCTTCATAGAGCTGGTTAGCGTCAAACCTTAGGGTTTAGCAGACAACTCGAAGGGTATAGCCAGTCGAAGGCAAGTCTCGTAAGATCTCGAGACTGTGACAGTTTCAGTCTGGATAGAGGAAACTAGTTGCCCCATCAGAATTCACCTGCAGGGAAGACCTGTGAAATTGTCACGGTTGATACTCAAGAGAAAGCGCCCCTCTTTTGCGAGGATAGAGAAACATGCTATGGTGGAAAAACTCTACCTTTAAAATGGTTTGGAAAATATTAACATTACAGAACGTTGGCTTCTATTGTTAAATGTTTTTGTAGCATGTTTACAGCTGTCAAAGTGAGGCATCAATAGAGTATGGTACAGAAATGAGGTATGGCGCAATATTTAGCCCTAAATACTACTAATACTAATATACTACTAATAATTGTCTGTGCAGGTCTTCATGCAAAGCAACAGAGAGACAAAAGACACACACACACACACACACACCCTGCTTTGCCTAATGGGCCCATTATTTCAGACTCTTAGAACTTGTGACTTTGCACAGAACACACATAAATATGCATCCACACACCTGATGTAACCTGAGGGCGCTTACCATTCGCCCCGAGGGGGGAAATTGCTCGTTCATAATCAAAACGACAAACAAATGGCCCTCGCACTTGGCACACACCATTCTGGAGCGACTCAAGCAAAACAAACAGCGCTGTGACAGAGAGACATTTAGAGAGAGAGAGAGAGAGAGAGAGAGAGAGAGAGAGAGAGGGTATCGGAGCAAATCAAAAGGTGAAAGCGGCGGCGGCGGCGGCACAGTGGCTTAGGGATGCACAAGTGATCACACACAAACACGCCATCTCTGCTTTGAGCCTCTGTGGAGTTCTCCAGCAGAATAATGAATTTTTGGTGTGCGCTGAAAAGAAACATTACACTCAAAAAAACTGACACAGATGCCAAATGAACAGGAGGACCGGGGGGGCCGTGCAGCCAATTCAACATCCACTCATACTCATCCACAGCTGGGTATCGTTCCAGATTTGTCAATATGTTAGCAGCATGATAATCAGACTTGAATTGCCGTTGCATTTTACTAAATTATACAGTCTGATGTACAGTACAGTATGTTAGCTGTTGATGTTTTGCCCTTGCAAGGCAGCTGGACTTTTGAGATCACTAAATCACAAGATCGTGCTACAATCCATCTCATCAAGCTACAAGCTATACTATACACTCGTGTCTGAACATGACGGTTACGGACCGATCAGCATCCTGGGAGGAATTACTGGCCAACACAGGAGGCCTTACACCAGTATCACTCTCACTTGTCTCCTTTTTCTTTGGCAGGTGAAGGTGACATCACCATTCTTTATCCCGCCTATATCAGCTCAGTGATTTTTCTAAATGAGACAAATGAGCCACCAGTGTCCAAAACACCAGACCTATTTGATTCACTGGACTGAAACTCAGACAGCTGGAACCAGGTGAATATATCACCTGGATTTTGATACATATATACATATATATATGCACACACAGGGGTGCAAACATGTTTTCTCCCCCTTACTTTCAAAAAATAAGTCAGAGTCTTAAAGGAATACTCCCCGTGTAATACACTGACTAAAGTTGACAGTAAACATGTGGACAGAGTCTTTTAGTGCGAGGGTTCAGGGCAGCTCCACTGGTCCTCACTTTGAATCAAGTTAATGTCAGAAGCCAAGCTGACGTTTGGAGTCACTCAAAGGTTATGTTGAGGTTAGCGTAAGGCAATGAGTGGCGAAAGTCAAAGTTTAAGTTAAGGGTTAGAAAATGTACATAATTGGTAGCAGCTATGATTCAAGATGTCTGTGTGTGTACGTGAGTGCAGGTCTTTGAAGACACAACTCCTTATTCTCAGTGGCCAAATCAGTTTGATTGTTTGAAAGCATGTGACACTCTGCATCAGTTTCAACATGCCTAATAGTAAAAATGATAAATACATTTATACTCAACTTAAATCAGATTACTTCACGTGTCAAAGCACATTTTTTTCTAAATGTTTGTTTTTCTGAATGAAACAAACGAAAAGAAAATGCTGAAATAAAGTGAACCTACCACTGTCTCCACTGAGGCAAAGAACCCACGTCTAAATAAACAAACTAACATCTGTAGTATCACATAATGGGAGTAATTCCAAGCACAAAGCAAATGTATGAATCATCTACAGCCGTGTTCAGTGGTATTTATAATCAATGATATATGAATGATGCTATCACACTTTAAACAAGAGAGAATAAATGTGTCTAAGTGCGTCAGTTGTCTTGTCTCATACTGTAGGCCACACACACACACACACACACACACACACACACACAGTATGTACTGTCTGTTTCTGGTCTCGCCATGCTAGATTTATTGATGCACTTCTTTTCAGTCTGTCTCCATGGTGTGTTGGTCCGCCAAGCTATCAGCGGTCAGGTCAGGCACAGTTGGTGGTGAAACAAACACACACACACGCACACACATTTGTTCATCATGTTTTCATCATCTTAACAAAAACACCAAAAATTGGTTTTAGAGTCAAATCTTGTTTCACTAAACCCAAAAATTACAAAACTCCTGAGTTCATGTGTTTTTCTTTGTTTGTTTGTTTGTTACCAAAATGTAACATCGCCTAAAAATCTACCCGGAAATTTAAATGTTGACCCCCAAAAAAGGCATTATTGTGCAGCCAGTATATGCTTTGTTCATATTATTTAATTGGATTAACTAATGATTGAAGGCCGGCAGAATGGGGGTATGGTGTGTGCGGTTATATGATAGTATACTCACAGCTGACACTGGTCTCCCTTGATCCCCTTCGTGGTACAGAAGCACTTCCCCGTGTTGACGTGGCACACGTTGGCGTGGCTGTTACACTTGCACGCTGCAGAGAAAAGACAAAAGTTGAAGGAAGGGATGGGGAGAGAGTGTGAGAGAGGTGTGTTTTAACGCTCATTTAACACATCTCAAAGAAGAACGTGGAGTCGCGAGGGCCGTTTTCAGAATCCAACATCCGACAGTTTCTTCAAAGACTCGCGCAACTACTGCTCGAGCGAGACGGTAACAGAGCTGCTCAGCTTCGAGCACTAAAACCTGCAAACTGTATACAAACAAATAAATCCTTATCATTGCAGGTATCAGTGCTCCAGCTGAGGGAATGGATGTAGAGAGTGGGAGGATTCAATGGGAAGAACAATGAGCGTGTGGGTGAGGGTGGAGGAGAGAAGGAAGGTACTGAAACAGATGGAGACAGAGAGGAGTGTCATGGGATGTAGATAAAAAACAGGTGTTAAGTTCCTGTTTGAAATAGTTTCTGCAAAAATGGTTTGAAAGAAATTGTTTCAGGGCAACAAAAAGTCAACAGTGAAGGGGCACCATTTCCCCGGCAAGGAACTAAAAGTGCCTGTTTAAGGGTGAAGTCTTAAAACAATATTGACATGGCGAATGTAAGTCCAATATTCACTCTGTTTTAGCTCTGTTTTTAGTCCATACCAACTCCTGAGGGAAATATCCGGCTGTTCAGCTGCTAAAGGCTCCATTATCTTCACCAGCTAGTCTATAACAGTGTATCTCTGATATTCAGCACTGGACAGGTGATGTACACTGATTTCTTACAGCTTTTTCTTCTGGCCTGCAGTGAACCAAACTGGCAAAGTTGCATCTATACAGCCAAACAATGAGCTAAATGTCACTATAAAGCTGTCTCTAAGTTTATTACTATGAGTGACTCCTTTTGAATCACGTCACTTGTTTCATTGTTATTATAAAAATAGAGGTTTTAGATGCTTTTAAAAGATGACAATCTGAATATTTCTACCAACTGGTAAATCTTGACGACAAGCAAAATAATCAGTATGTTTCATTTTTGTGGAAAAAGTCACTGAGGGCTGCTAATGGGCTTTAAAATATTTTGGTTTTATTTTCATTAAGATGACTGCCAAGTGAAAGCCACAATCAAAATGCAGCCATGTTATGACAAGGAAAGTCAAATGTCCTGTATCAAGGGCCAAATGTGAAAATATGACATGGGTTGTGCACCATGGAAAGGAAAATAAGCTAATATGGTCTAATAAGTTCATCAACATCAAATTTGAGATGTGATCAACATTGGCCAAAATAGAAAAATCTCCATCTGGAAAACTGGAAATTATTTATTATAGGTAGTCAGTTTTTGATTAGAGCGACGGAGACGGAGCGGCGTTTTGGTGAGTCTAATCTTTTTAATCGTTTTGTTATGTAAAAAGCAGAGCGAGCATGCTGTATCCGGATGATTCACATGGAGCCGTGCCTGTAATTTAGGCACTAAATCACTTCTGCATGGAGTGACTAATGGCAGAGACAAACAGGAACGTTCTCTATACCCTTGTGTTATGGTGTGTTTGTGTTCACATCCACACAAAGCCACTCCCGTATCCCTCTCCAGCTGAATTGACTTTGTGCTTTGTTCTTATTCTTTCCAATTGGCACGGAGACAGGCCCCGTAATAAGACAGTGGTGCGCTCAGGTCAAGGTAAAGTCAAGGCACCAGCAGATGAGGAGATGCGAGGAAAACAACCTCTTCTATCCCTTTTTATCCTCCCCTGCCTGTGAAGAGGGGCCTGATTTGATCGTTTACACAGAACAAAAACAAGGCAGCGGACATAAACGCTGATTTAAATATTTAGATTTCCGAACACGCGCGTGCACACGCACCGGGTATAGCTGAAAAACACTGTTGTGCAGTGGGGCATTTAAATGTCAGCGGGCTGAGAGGCAAATTGACATTTTTCAACTTGAAATACAGAGACGCTAACAGCAGAGGCGGCAACAATGACAAAATACAATTTCAGTCTATTACGTTGACCCGTCACAAAGAAAGTGAACCTTTTCAGAGATGCACACTGAACTGTAAGCGTTTGGGAGATAACAGAGTCAGGCTTTTAAGACGTGAGATAATAGACAAATCACAGGTGTGTTAGCGCAGTCTCGGGTCACCCCGCTGCTCATGGGATATTGATTTATTAGACAGTCAACAAAGGCATACAAAGGACACGGTTAAGGAGAAATGTGCGTTCATGTACTCCAATAGAACTTGAGAAAAGCCAATAATGACAGAATGAGAAGAATGAGCCAGTTGTGTTGAAGGCTAATAAAACTGCCAGGGCTTTTTTATTTTTGAGGTTCGTTCAATAGCCCGATGATCTGAGAGCTTGACGTACAAGACACAAGAAACAAGAAGGAAACTGCTCCCAGCTTCCGCGATCGAACTGAAATCCTGACGGACAAATGAAGAAAGTATTGAAGGAATTTGAACATAAACATGATGAGCAAAAACACAAACTCTAACACTCCTACACTCTGCCAAAAGAAAAAAAAAAGTCAGATCTTCCCAGGTCTCACAGTTAGACAGAGTTAATTATGTCACAGAGAACTGCATTAACGTTTCTCCTGTCTTCAACATGAAACCACTGTGATCCCCTCGACGGTAAACAACATCCTGCTTCCAGCAGAGAAGTCTTTCACTGCAAGCCACCTCCCTGCTCTGCACAGTCTGAGAACTGTTGAGATATGAAGCATCATTCCTTCACATTTATGTACGAGAATTTCACAGCTGCTTAAATCTGATACAGACAAACAACAAGACTCGGGAATGATCCTATTTTTATGGCCGACCAAATTTATCCAGAGTCTAATACACAGCACAGTCGTGCAATGGCACTGTTGGCTCACAAGAAGTAGATTCTGGGTTTGAATCTGTCAGGCAGCTTTCTGTCCCCGTGTGGGTTTTATCTGGGTGCTCTGGCTTCCCACAGTCTAAAGACATGCACTGCAGTCTCTGAATTGCCCTTTTGACTGTAGTGGTTCGGTTGTACATCTCGTGTCCGTCAGCCCTGTGATCAACTAGGAACCCGTCCAACGTCTTGCCCAGTGTCAGCTGAGATCAGCTCCGGTCTCCCACGACCCTTCAGAAGAAAAGTCGGTATAGCTGATGAGCGGGCGACGATATTTTTATGTCACTTATAACAAAAATACAACTTCCAGCTACTTGTGGCAGTACTGAGCACAGTGCTGCTGGCGAGGAAGAAATCCAACATCACCTTTGATTTGATGTGATCACAGAAGAGATCACCCTGTTTTTTTAATCATGTGATAACTTGCTAAGAAGATCACCATCAAACAGGTGAATTCATCATCATCGCTCTTCCTATAATGTAGTTTAATGTAGTCTATTCAGGGTCCAAGTGATGAACGCACCAGACTGTGATGACCTATCTTAGGAGACACAGAGATTAAACTCATCGATCAACTCATCTGACTCATGGTACGATGGTAAGGAAGCACAATACTTCATCCCAGAAACTGGACGTGTCATGAAACCTGTGAGGGAAACTTAGTCTGCCTCAATACTTTAAGATCTAGCTGTCTTTAGATCCACCTTACTGGTTCGCAGCATTCATTCAGTCAGCCAGTCTCACACACTAAACATGGAGATCCTTATTGTAAAAATAAGGACTTCACTCATCCTGCCAGTCTAAGAGTTCCCGGAGGAAGTGAACTCAATTCTCTGTGTGAGAGTGAGAGAGAGCAACCGAAGGTGAAGGGTGCAAAGGAGCAGGGGGGGGAATCATAAAGAAGAAGGGAGAGAGTGAATGAATGAAATGGACGCATCACACTTGCTGACAGAGACAGAAACGAGCTGCAATAAACAGAAATCTGATCTCTTAGCAAAAAAAGGCTGATTTGATATAAATCACGTTTCCCACGACTTGTGCAAGCCCCCTGAAGAAAGTATAATTTCTCACCCCACTGCTTCTGCATGTATACACACAAAACAAAAGACGCTGTGTTGTCAGGGTGTGTTTTAATGTGTGTGAGTAGGTGGGAGCTGGGCCATCTGTGTGTGTGTGTGTGTGTGTGTGTGTGTGTGTGTGTGTGTGTGTTTGTCTTTCTATCTGTGTGTCTTGTGTGAGTCATACAGAGGCAGGTAGAGATGAGGGAATAAGAGACAATCCACGCTGAACCTCTTATCTGTCTCTACAGTCAGTCGTGTCTTACTCCCGAGGGGTGTGCAGTTATAAAACTCAAGGTAACTTAATGGTGGGTGGGGGAATAAAAGGGCTCCCGTGGTGCTAAGCATCACTCCCAAGGTTTTTCATGCAGCTGAACTTCCGAACCAGTGACTGAACCACCCACGCAACATGTGAATCCTTCTCTGCTGCTGCTAAATATCCCTCAGTGCGCGTTTGAACCAATTCTACAAAAGTGGGACAGCTAGATTTGAACTTATGAACACTGTCCATAAGACTTCTTGAATTCCCCTTGAAGTGAAGCACCTGATCTATCCATGCGTGAATCCCTGCACGCACAAACGATCGATGAAAATGTGTGCTGAGCGAAGTTTTAACGGCCTCGCTCTGCACCTCCTCTCCGACTCCTCCTCTGCCCGGCGCTCTGACATAAAGTGACAAGTGAATAAAGTTAATGAATCGGAACCAGCTGTTTTAACTCTTGACCATGAGAATTATGACTGAAATCATCTTCGTCTTTCGCTCTTTAAGATTTTCTCGATGAACAGGAACTAAAAAAAAGAGTCCATAATGTTACCATACATCAGTTTAACAGACTTAACATGCTGCATGTGTTTAAATGCTGGTGCTGCAACATCATCCGTATGAATTAAGCATAAGCGACTGTATGACTGTATGACTGAGTGAGGCCTGTTTGTAGGGCGGTGCTGACCTTGTCTTTTTTAATCTCTGTTCATTTAATCCTTTTCTTAATTGGACAGAATAATTTGGCCCACAACCAACATCCTATCTGTATCTTCTCCCCATGTTTCTTTTTTTCCTGGTGGTCCAACACGCCTGTGGTACAAACACTAACACTAACACTAACACTTCCCCCGGTGCTCTGAACTCACAGTCAAAGACAACCCGGGTATCAAACTGAGCTCACATTAACCAACAGCAGCTGTAGTTGGCAGCAGTTGACTTCAGGACTCGAAGCACAAAGTTATATAGTGCAAGAACAGATGTAAGGGAGGCAGAGTGGGCGAAGTTCACCTAATAAGACCGAGTACATCATCAACATGACTTAAAACAGAAAATTAAAGAGCTAAAACAAAATGAACTAAAGAAAAAATGTATACAGTCGTCCCTCGCTATAACACGGTTCACTTTTCGTGGACTCGCTGTTTCGCTGATTTTTTTTTTGTGTAATTTTGCATGCTTTGCTTCTTTTTTTTTTTTTACAGCGTACTGTACAGTATGAACGCGCATTGTGTTCGGCACCGCCAGAGGAACTGTGAAATACGTGTGAGTTACTGGTAATAATTTCTTATGTGTCAAACCTCGTAGATTGATCATTAAAATGAAATTTGTTAAAAATGTTTGGCCTTGAAAACAGGTTTTGATTTTTGGTTTCATTTACTAATATAGTATTGTTCTTATTTTTGTTAAATCTGTGAAAGTTTGAACTTTGAGAGTTTAAATAAGAGAGAAATGTGAGAAAATGTTAATGCCTGTCTGAGAAAAGTGTATAAAAGTGTGTGGTTAGGGGTTTTACGGCCTTAAAACATGTAGAATAATTGTGAAACTTAGTTCACGGATTTTCGTTTATTTTATTTTATTATTTTTTTTATTATTATTATTATTTATTTTTATTTATTTATTTTTTTGGACATCTACGGCATATAAAACTGGTCAGCATGACATTAGATGTTATTTGACTCCTCTGGAGTCATTTCTAAACAAAGCAAGCTCATTTGCTGGAATATAGAGTCATTTCTAAACAAAGCAAGCTCATTTGCTGGAATATAAATCAGTTCACCTGCTCAGGTCACTGTGGCGAGAACGTTGATGACAATTTAATTAGAGGTCACGACCCTACACAACAGTCTTAACGTCAACAGTTGTGAAATTCCCCGTAGAGTTCCTGAAAATATGGCATTGTGAAATGTGTTCACACCTACCAAAAGTGTTGATTGGGTCTACATGGAAATCATGTTTCTATACAGTAGGATATAAAATAGTGAGAAGACGTCTGTGCCCTTCTGCTTTAATGATACTGTGCTGTGTGTGTGTGTACATCTAGATTAGTGTGACACCTTTAAGTGTGGGCACTTCCTAATTTTAGTCATACTGTGACAGAGACGACTCACAGCAGCTGCTTCCCTACGGTATCTACCTTTAAAAGGTGAAACACTGTAAGGGGCTTCATGTTGCAGCATTTTCATTTATATTCACATTCTTATAAAACTTATATAATGAATAAATGAATAAAATACTACTAAACTAAATGAAACTAAACTAAAACACAGCTGCCTGTCATGAATCAAAACGACACTTTATATAAATAATTCTTGCACATTTTTAAAAACTTATTTTCCAAACCCTCTCCAGATTAATCGCATCTCCATGAATATGTTTTCATCATCTTCATCATCAATGCCACCTTCCACCTATGGCTGACTCGTGCTTTTTCCTTTGTCCATCTACACAGACGTAACAGAGCTTTATAATGTGCGTCATAAGGGGATATTGTGGGGAAGGGTCGAGGGCAAAGGGGGCAAACATGAAGTAAAGAAGAAAGGGTAAGAAGTCAGTAAAATATACATAAACACACACACACACACACATATATATTTACATAGAAAGAGGAGAAATGAATTTCATATCTTAGCGACATCAAAGAGCCTTTGAATTTCCTTCCCTCAGCAGAATCTGATCACTGAACTGTGGACCTTCGAAGTTTCAATCATTTTCCTTCCAGTGTTTTTTATCATTCAGGATTAATACAATAATGCTGTGAGGGGAAAGCAGATACAAAGTTTGGTTGTTTGGCATCAACTTCTTTTATGAAAATGGCAAAAAAAAAAAACATTTTACAATATTGGAAAAGTAGAATTTTTGCCCTTTCCTTTAAACTTTACTAACCTATACTACAAAATATGCGAAGAAAATACAGCTACTTTAACACTTTGTCTAGTCAAAATGAATATATTTGGTTACCTGACTTGGTTATAGACTTGCATGCAGTACTGCAAAAGTTTTTATGTGGATTTGAATATTACTCCTGGAGAGTTAACGGCAAACTTCCCTGCATGAGAGCCTGGACACCAGCAGTTATAGCTGAGTGTTCAGTTGACGTTATCAGGCCTGGCAGAGCCACAAAAGTGAGCGGATCACTACAAGCTTAAAACACACTGCTCTGCTGTACAGAGCGTGTTGGATATATAATTGTACATCGTAACAAGCAGAGCATGTCTGCGAGGGAATCAATGCAATCTTGAACTACTTCACAGCCTTTTGTTTAATATTGTACAATTCTTTTCAGACATTTAATGTGTTCTGTCATCCACGGGACAATCAATAGATTTAATAAGCGGACGGCGACACTTCTCTGCATGGTCTCAATTTGATTTAAAAGCCCCAAATGCATTGTTACTCAACCATGTCATGGCTGGTGACCCTGAACTTTTTAATGTGGTGAAATTCACTTTTGGTTCTGTATTATGGCTCTGGCATCAGGTGGTGTGGCTGCATATGTGTACGTACAGCATAGGACACTTTATTTTCCTTTATTTAAACGCAGCTGCTTGTCCTACGTGACAGCATGGGAGCTAGATATAATAACTGCATGCTGGTTAATGTCAGCGTGAGCCGCGAGCCGTAAATGAAGGCGCACGGTCTTAAAAGCAGCTTATTCCGTGCAAGACATGAGTCACAGCTGCAGCTGACTGGAGATCAACGAGGATTCACAATCCGTTTAAAATCGTATTTACAGAACCGGTTGTTTGTGTGCGAGTACGTGTGTGTGTGCGTCTAGATTGTCTGTATGTTCTTATGTTGACCAGTCAGATGCCAGGAATAGACCCGCCAGAGGGAAGATGACTGGATACCGCTAAGAATGCTGGGTAATTTGCAATTCTTGCCACAAGGCTCCGCAGGTACAAAAACACACACAAGCACGTTTAAAAAGCACAAATGTACACGCGCGCACACACACACTCGGATACACTTAAGACAGCAGGTGAGAGTGGATTTGGCAGCTCCTCCACAGAGAGGCCTGAATGGAGCAACTCTGCAGGCAGCATCCCTTGTCTGCTACTCTACTGCTGCTAAAGCTCAACAACAGCTGGCTCTTCCTGATCTATCACTCACACACACACACACACACACACACACACACACACACACAGGGACTACCCTGCTGTCCTGTCTGTCCCGGCCTCTGGTTGATGCTGCTGGGTTGCCAGTTTCTTGCAGAGACAGCACTCAACGTCTCTATAGGTCCTGCACTGAACACAAGTTTACAAAGAGCTCCTGCTGCTGCACCCAGCTCAGAGACAGTACATCAAAACCTCAAAATAAGGGACGCGAGACAGAGACAGAGACAGGAGGTGAGGAGGTGAGAAAGCATGACCAAAACAAACAAAAAAATAAAAGCATTGGTTGTTTGTTCAAAAAGCTACTTTGACAAGCGACCTCTTGTGATTATGTTTTGTGAAAGTTCTTTTTGAAAACAATCCGGTCGACGACGTGTTTCCTTCAAAACTTACTCTTGCAAATTATTTGTACAGTATATTCATATATAATGCAATTTATAGTGGCGCGCCACCACGACCTTCTCCTGAAAGGAGCAATTAAAATGCTCATTACTCCCCAAAGGGCAGCTAGTATTTGTAGGAATATGTGTTTATGACGACAAAAAAAATAAATAAAAAAAACTGGGCTTGATTACACCAGAAAAAAAAAAAAAGAAACGCTCTACTGGAAAGAAGATATCTGCCACGAGTTAATCTCAAAAGCATCAGCTATCGCTTGATGATGATTTAGCCTCTGGAGGCAAAGGCCGATGTTTCAGTGCTTACGGTGAAATCAGGGAAATGGACAGACTAAGACATCGGATACCCGAGCAAAGACCTCGTCTGCAGTCCAGTTAGCCGCTTGATAAGTGATAATCATGAGAAAATATTTTGTCTAATCTCTGTAAACAGATATCTGCATATAAGTACAGATACTTAAAAAAAAAAAGGTGAATCATGATAGCAGGTTGAACAAAACTTTGAATCATGTTTATCCATCTTATTGTTTCTTTATCCCGTTGCAAAAATGAGGAACTGTTTAACGCTAAAAGCCCGGTGTAGCAGGAGACGTATTGAACTGGGCTGACCCTGTAAAGAAACGATGAAACCCCCCGTGGCTCGGTGACAACGTCCTCAAGATTCGACAGCGACCTTTTGACTTGTGTTTCTATGCATCACACGCGAGCAGCATGACTCAAGAGTCTTCGGAGACGGCCCAGAGAGAGCGAGCGAGGTGGTGCAAAGATAGATGGAGTATCAGAGCGAGATGGAGAGAAGGAGCTCCTGATGTGAATCATGCAAAATTTATGGGAAGCAATAAAACTGTTCGGCGCGAGGTGCCGATGGCGGAGGTGCATTATACGCTGAAGCGCTGGGTAGCAACAGATAACAAGCACAAGAAGAAATAATGCGAGCTGAAGTCTTGCCTGGGAGACAATTCAGATGGAGGCACGGGAGCACAGAGGTCTGCCTGCTGCTGGTGATACTTCACCAAACCTGAGCACTACTGAAAAGATACATAAATTATTAAGGTTTTTTTTTAAAGAAGTATAACATTTGTACACAACAATCCAGGTGATGTTGAGGTGAGAGAGCAGGCTACTGTATTTTAGAAATGTTCATCGTGAGCCACGAAATTGTTCTTCTCCAACAAATGCACCTCGTGAAACAAAGTCAAGCTTCTTAAATCTTTTGATCTTATATTTTTATAGCGTTTTTTTTTTCCTCTGGTGTCTGTTCATGGATGTTCTTCGGCTTCATGTCAAACTAATTATCTCATCATTAGCTCCTGTTGCAAACCTCTGATCAGAATTCCTGCTGCAGATGCTTCCAGTGGAGGAATTGATTTTTTGTTTAGCGTAGGATTTAACCCATTGATTGTCAGATAAATGCCTCGGCACTCAGAGCTTCTCCATTATTGTGTACTTTTCATTCTTGATATAAAGAAAAATGACAACAGGCAGGTTTTCTAGTGGGAATGTGAAACTGTTCAAGGTAGCGGTGGATCAGCAATGTGTTCTGCTGGGTAAAACGCCATGAAACATTCTTAATATAGCGTACACTCAGGCTTATATTGATTTTTTTTTTCATGTTTGCCTTTTTTGAGGTGGCTAAAATATGTTTTTGCTGTTGTTGAATCCACAGCCTGCACGTCCAAACTGCAGGTCTGTCAACTGCCATCTACTGTAGGCGACTTGTCCAACCCACACAGGCTCTTCACTGAATCCAAACTCACCTTTAACTTTATGTAGCTGGGTTTATGAAATCCACTAATGGCTTCAAGCACAGGCTGAATGGTCCATGTGGTATCTATCTTGGCCCATGACTCATTACATTTTTGAGGAGCTACACTTGTGGTGGAGCTTACAAAGCCTCATCGTCTCTCTAACGCCACAACAAAGACGCATAAATCCACCTTAACTCTCTCCTCATCCTCAAGCATTACTGTTAACGAGCTATTAAGCCACAAACCACACAACCACACACACATGTCTGTGGTTGTGCTATTTCCAGGTGTGGATGGTTATATCTGCACTCCGTCGTAAATATGATTAAAAAATAAATGTTTAGAAAACATCAATATGTCTCTGCGCTGTAATAAAACCGAGACAAGAAATCAGCAGCACAAAGACTCTCGGGGATGTTCATAAAAACATGCAGGTTTCCTGTCAGCTGCTGAAATGCATGTTCTCCTCTGAGGGACTAGAAGTCTAAACAGACATCCAGCATGTTGTCAGCTGCAGCTCTGAAGGCTGAAGGCCGTGAGAGCTTTTGATTTCATATGTGCGCAGTACAAGGTGAACGGTACAGTCAGAGAAAAGGAGGAAACACTAATGCCCTGCACACACACACACACACACACACACACACTTCATCCAGATTTGACAAGGTTAGTTAATCATCTGTCACCGGGATAGGGAACGGACAGACTCCCCTCTCCTCTGTCTGTCCTCCATCTCTTCCTCTCTGTTTATCCCTCCATCTCCTCTATTTCTTCACCGTCTCTCCATCCAAGGGCGACTGTCCTTTCCCACCGATATTAACCTTGTATATCACACCACACGGTTTTATTTCTTCTTCTTTTCCGTCTGCTTGTCTTTGTCCGTTTCCTCCTCTCTCATCCTGCCTCCCCCCCTCCTCCTCTGCCTCTCTCACACCTCCATTCTCTTTATAAGCCCATGAGCCGAGGCCTTTTCCTCTCCCCTGTCTCTCTATCATTCAATCCTCTAATCGGCCACACATCATTGCCTCCCAACAGTTTAGCCCAAGGTAAATCTAGTGCTCCTTTAATATAAAGAGAGATAAAGAGATATGGGCATAAAAAGAGGGACGGATGGAATGATAGACGGATGAACAGTGGGAGGATTTAAGACAGAGAGACGGTGGACCATAAGAGGAAATGACAGTAAAGGAAGTGAAAGAAGGAAAATGAAGGGATCTGTGTAAAGAGGAAGATGGATAAAAGCAGAATGGAGACGGAGGAATGAGTCCAGTTTAACCAGCACATTACTGGGGAGGGAAGGAAATGAGCCAAGACGGGAGGAAGTAAGGGGAAAAGGGGGGGAGTGGGGAGGTAAAATAGAAAAGGGGGAGAGGAGAAGGGAAGGGAAGTCGATAAAATCAAGAAAAGGGAGGAGAGGAAAAGAGAGACTGAGACAACACATGAGAAAGTAGAGGAGATAAGAAAGGGAAGATGGCAGCAAAGAAGAGTAGAAAGAGAAGAAAATAGATGAGAGAAGTGATGAGAGGAAACGAAAAAAGGGGGGAAGCAGTACAAGAAGAGAAAACAGAGGGGAGAAAAGAAAGGAGGACAGGAAAGGTAATGAGAAGAAAGGAAAACAAAAGAAGGGAAAGAAGAGGAGAGGAAAAGGAAAGAAGGGAAGGCAGAAATAGAAAGATGAGAAAGAAGGTCAGAAAACAAGAGTAAAGATGATGAGAGGTAAGGAAAGGAAAAGAAAGGAGATGATGAGAAGAGAGGAAAAAAGAGGTTAGTATAGAAGACGAGGAAAGGTAATGAGAAGAAATGAGAGGAAAACAAAAGAAGGGGGATGAAGAGGAGAGGAAGAAAAGGGCTGAGGAAAAGAAAGGGAGGGAAGGGAAGAAAAGATGAGCGGGCGGTAAGGAAAGAAAGGAAAAAGAGGGGATGAGAGAAGAAAAGGAAAAGGTTGGTGAACAGGAGAAGAGTCAAAAAGAGAAGAGTGAGGAAAGAGAATGAGGTAGGAGAGACGGACAGCAGAAAGAAAAAACAAGAGAACAAGGAGATGAAAGAAGCAGCGAAGATAGGACAGGAAAGACAGAACAAATGAAAAGAGAGAATGGATGAAAGATAGAAAAGTGATAGATAAACTAAAAGGAACGGGGCATTACGGAGGTGGAACATGTGTGGAGAGAAACATCAGGGCTGAATGTGACCAGAGGAAGTTAAAGCGAGCAGAAAAACACACAGAGACCGAGGACGGAGTGAAAAGAAAAATACTGCGAGCAGAAGAGAAGAGTGCATCAGAGTCTGTCCTGTACGAGGCGATGAGAGGCGTGCATCTATCAGCGCCGCGCTCGCTGCGAAGAGCCGCCAGGGACAGAGACACCAGTCAGCTCAGGAAATAAGAAAATGATTAAGAGCGATTTAATGTCACGCCGCCACCAAGCCAAAACGCACATCTGTCACAGCTGAGACTGATGTTACTGCGCCTCCCTCTTACTTCTCCCTCCCTCACTAACTCACACTCCAGCAGTCACTCATTCATTCATTACACTCTCCCATCCACACACACACACACACACACACACACACACAGGCCCATATCACACACCTACCTAAACACAGCCTCCCTCCCTCCCTTCCTCTTCAAGCCTTCAAATCACATCATGCACACACCCATTTTCTTGTGGCTTCTGCTTTCTATCACACACACACACACACACACACATAATCTCTTGTTATCAATCCCAACCATGGGATGATTATTTCCATATGAAGCAAAACAAAGCATGGGCGAAAAACTGCTGACAGACGGATTTCCAAGCAGAGAAATATGGATGCACACATAAAGCATGTGTGCATCTCCGAGTGTTTGCCTACATTAGAACCGTATGTCTTGACGCTTCAACGTCTGCAAACCACAAACCTGTCCAAACTACACGTGCAGCTTCCTCTTTTCACTGCTCCAGTGCTCTGCTGGTCACCACAAGCTCAGCAAGAAGCACAGCTTTTAAACACTGCCCCCTTCAGGCTGTTTGTGTCTATTACAGTGTTTTAGAGAGCAGTTATATTTTGTTATTTCTGTCTATAATGAAGCTCTAAAAAAAAATCTAATTAAATGATATAGCTGTCTTAAAAGCACGAGGAAAGTTGTTGCCCTGGAAGTAAAAAAAAAGAAGAGAGGAGAGGAGAGGAGAGGAGAGGGGAAGGAAAGTCGATAAAAACAAGAAAAGGGAGGAAAGGAAAAGAGAGACTGAGACAACACATGAAGAGTAGAGGAGAAAAGAAAGGGAAGATGGCAGCAAAGAAGAGTAGAAAGAGAAGAAAACAGATGAGAGAAGTGATGAGAGGAAACGGAAAAAAGGGGGGAAGCAGTACAAGAACAGAAAACAGAGGGGAGAAAAGGAAGGAGGACAGGAAAGGTAATGAGAAGAAAGGAAAACAAAAGAAGGGAAAGAAGAGGAGAGGAAAAGGAAAGAAGGGAAGGCAGAAACAGAAAGATTAGAAAGAAGGTCAGAAAAGAAGAGTAAAGATGATGAGAGGTAAGGAAAGGAAAAGAAAGGTGATGATGAGAAGAGAGGAAAAACAGAGGTTAGTATAGAAGACGAGGAAAGTTAATGAGAAGAAATGAGAGGAAAACAAAAGAAGGCGGTGAAGAGGAGAGGAAGAAAAGGGAGAAAAGGGACACAAGGAAAGTTGTTGTTGCCCTGGAATTAAAAAATAAAATGCTTTTTAAAAAAAGGACACAGAGTACAGAAGATTTTTGCAGCTGCGTGGTCGGTCTCTTGCAAACATACGGTTGCTCCGATGCACAGACTAAATATAAAACACAGGGTTAAAGCCGCCGTGAACTTTGCACTCACCGTTGCACTTCCCTCCGTTGATGGGGTCGCCGTAGTAACCGGGCATGCAGCTCTGGCAGTGCGTCCCTGCTGTCAGGTTCCCACAGTGCTCGCACACACTGCCGTTCACACACCTGCTGTGACCATTACACTGACACGCTGGGAGGAAACCACACACACACACACAGTCAGGAGTCAGGAGTTATGGGTGTACTTTCTTTCTTCTGCAGTTAGAATAACATTTTTCATTTTCATACTTCAATCCTGACCGGCTACATGAGTATGTGGTCTGCGCCGGTGCTTCACTCACCGGGACACTGGATGAAGGCCCAGTTGTAGCCTCTATCGGACGAACAGAGACTCTGATCCAGCACCATGTCCCTGTCCCGTAGTCTGTCCTGGTCTCGGGGCCCAGCTCTGGGACTAGCAGGCTTCAGGGGGCCTCGGTAGGAGCCCTCCATGCAAACGCCCTTGCCGGTGTTACTGGGATCGCCACACCAACCGCACTCGGCCCGCTCCAAACAATCCACACACGTCCTCAGACCTGAACAGTTCTGGGCTGCAGGAGGGAGGAAAAGTTTATTTTAAGTAACACTTTCAATGCACGACTTTGACTTGTACTTTTACAGTGTGGTATTAGTACTTTAACTGAAGTCAAGGTCCACCACTGTTTGCAAACACCACGGTTCAGATCTGCTTTAGGTTTCAGCACGAAAACTACGTTCAAGGAAATCAACGGTGACTTGGCAGGAAAAGGGATGAGACCAGCGATCCCTGGTGTCGCAGTTGTAAAACACTTTGTACAGTACTTGCGAGCATTTACTGAGGGTGACTGGGTGCCACAGTTCAGGACGGCAGCCTTTGTTCACTCTGCTTTCTTGGTTAAAGTCGTGGGGAAGTGGACTCACATACTCACAAACTCACAAACATTAGAGACTCGGGGAGCGTTGCAATGTTTAAAACCAAAGTGTCACTGCTCTGATTAACTTTGTGTACGTGGATTATTTGTTGTTTTCTGGTTGTTTTTTTGTCAACCTGGTGAGAGACAACAGACGCAAATTAAGTTTTTCTGGATTGTAACTTTAATACAGTACTGCCACATTTTCTACTAGAGCAGATGGAGCCTCCTCTGTTCCCTCCAAACCCACTTTCACTCAGTAAATGTCATTTTAATTTGTTTATTTATTTTTTATTTTTAAAATCAGCTGTCATAAATTGATCTAAATGACCTTTAATGCATTGCTTGGACTTATTTTTACAACTATATTTATGTATATATTACACTGTAGCACAACCTTTTAGAGTCGTGATCCTCCAATTTATTATTATCTTTAATTTGTGTTTTAAGATTTACTGAAGTAACTTTGCTTTAGACCTAAAAGAACAATGATACATAAAATATACATTGTCGGATTACTGAGGTAACTAGCACCAGTAACGTGTTTGTAGTCTATAAAATGTTTTTGAGCTCTTACATCTGACATCTCTCTTTTCTCTCCGTTTGCCACAATAAGACTTTTTTTTGGCGACCCCTGTAAATGATCTCCCTCCACCCTCCTTGGAGGTGAAGGACCACTGTCGAAAAAGGAAGATGTCCACGTTTGAGTTGAAAATAAAGCGTGTGCATCCCCATTCTGTCCTTTACGCCGTGTTGTGTAAATCCAAAACCGCTTCAAACAAATCATAAGCGCACAATAGTGACACAATCTACCTCCTCTGATACGCCGTGTGTCTTTTGTGTTTACCTTTTTCTTTGACCCTCAACATTTAGAACGAAAATGACTTTTGTTCGCGCCCCACCGTTCCACGTACTGAGAAATCCATTTGTATTCATAAAGTGGATGTGACATTCAAAAGCACTTTACTGGTGCAAATTAAAAATGACACTTTTTTTTTTTTTTTTTTAATGGTATGGCATTCAATACTTGTAAAAGAAAACAAAAATCTCCATACTGAGACCCCTTTTTCAGTTCAGGAGGATAAGCGATAGGTGATATGAATAAGAAAAGGAGACGCCGGCCTTCCAAAGTTAACTTCAGAGCTGGTTTTGAACCTTTCAGTCTCAACGTCAACCCGTCTGCCTGTCATAATAGATTTTAGTCTACAAAGCGAAGGTGGCAACTCGCGCTCAGAGACAGAGAGGAAGGTAAGACTTCATATCTCGGCGCGTACACAAGAAACCAAAAGGTTGAGAGAAGTTATCCGAGGCGTTGTTTCCTTATAGCCCGGCGAGATGATTCGAATGCAGCGTCAAGGAAAATTTGCATTTTCACCAGAAGTTCTTTCTCTTTTGAACACGAGCCATTTCCACAAGCCACAGATGTTCCAGCTGAACCTGTATCTCTTTCTCTGTACTTGCTAGCTGGCTCTTCTTGAAATACACTCCTTGTCCTGTGTGTGTGTGTGTGTGTGTGTGTGTGTGTGTGTGTGTGTTTGCAAGCACCCTCCGTTGCATTATTCAACTGTAGCAATGCTGATTCATTTGTTCTCTCTGCCTCTTTATAATTACAAACTTCTGCTCTCTCTCTCTCTCAGATTCGCTCTTTATCTCCTCGGTGCCACATTTTTATCCTCTTCTTTTTTCTCTCTCCGTTTCTATTCCTATTCACCGAGCCAACTTCCACCTCTTCTTGCGCTCATTCGGTGCCGCTTTCTTCACCGTGATACCCCTCGTCCTCCCTTTATTTCCCGTCATTTCGATTGAATTTGATTTCTTTATGGATTATTATAAAAACACTTCAGGCACAAATGAAACCACAAAGGATGGGGACTCTCTTTCCGTCTCTCTCCTACTGTGTTCTTCCCTCCAGTTTTTACTCTCACCTCCCCTTATTTCCTCTCTTCTTTTGCTTCTCTTCCTCTCTACTTCTGTGACATCTCACCGAGTCCCCACTATAGTCTACAGTTCAAAGAGAGGCAGTTCAGCGGAATATCTCTAATCCACCACACAGTAGGGTTTCCTCTGCCAG
The DNA here is from genome assembly GCF_000972845.2 of Larimichthys crocea. Taxonomy (NCBI): domain Eukaryota; kingdom Metazoa; phylum Chordata; class Actinopteri; family Sciaenidae; genus Larimichthys; species Larimichthys crocea. Next base: position 24,401,668 of record NC_040013.1, read on the forward strand.
AAAAGACCAATATTTACATACCCGAGAGCAGACTTTAATATCCAATAAATATACCAGGCCTGTTTATCATTTAAAAATTAGATTCAAACTGCAGGAAATTGGTAGCAGCTCTTTGTAAACCCGCACTTTTCATGTGCCAAACCTTCCCATTTGGATATAACAAAACTCTGCTTCTCTTTGATTTAATATATCCAATTTGCACCCATTAGGCGGCAGCCATTTTGTGTCGCTCCAGGTCAGGTTATTAGACTTGCAAGCGGCAGCCCCAATTTTTGCCTCACTCCTAATGACAGAGCGACGTTCAATCGGCGCGGAGTTATTTCCTCCACATTAACATGAAGGATTTCTCCGCACCGCGCGCTCAGACGTCATGGGTCTTTTGCTTCCAAGTTATTTTCGGGCTGAGAAACGGCAGCTTTTATGGAGGCAGTCGCGTTTCTCATAAAATTTTCAGCGACTCAGTGTTGAGGTGACAAACAGGCATTTTGATCCGCACACTGGGCTGCCGCGGAATACATCAAAACATGTGACGTCCTAGAAACTGAAACTTCAAAATGTTTCACCAAACCTTTGACTTTATGGGATTTTTAAAGACAGATGTCAGCCAAGCTCGCTTTACTGCTGCTTTGAACGTTTGGCACAACATTTCATCCCGCCTTGTTGTACTATAGATGAAAACCACCTCAGGCAGTAAGCACTTTAGAACATTTATCCTTATATCTTTAATGACCTGTTTAAAACAGTCACAATGTCACATCAAGAGAAAGAGGCTCAATCAATGAACTTAAGAGGATCATTTAGGTTATTTGAAGCGAGGGGAACTCGAGTGGTTACAGCGTGGGGAAAATATTCTGAATACAGTTGTCCCTCACTATAACGTGGTTCACCTTTCGCGGTCTCACTGTTTCGCGGATCTTTTTAGTGTAATTTTGCTTTTTTTACAGCATACTGTACAGTATGAAGGCGCATTGTGTTCGGCGTCCTGATTGGCTAAGAGAGTACTGTACAAAATGCGTTCGGCTAGCCAGATTTACATACAGATTTAAAGAGGTACCGTCAGAGGAACTGTGAAATACGCGTGAGTTACTGGTAATAATTTCTTATGTGTCAAACCTCGTAGATTGATCATTAAAATGAAATATGTTAAAAATGTTTGGGCTTGAAAACAGGTTTTGATCCTTGGTTTCATTTACTAATACAGTATTGTACTTATTTTTGTTAAATCTGCGAAAGTTTGAACTTTAAGAGTTTAAATAAGAGAGAGATGTGAGAAAATGTTAATGCCTGTCTAAGAAAAGTGTATAAAAGTGTGTGGTTAGGGGTTTTCCGGCCTTAAAACATGTAGAATAACTGTAAAAAATAAAGCTGATTACTTCAAGGATTTCGTCTATTGCAGGTTATTTTAAGAACGTATCCCCCGCGATAAACGAGGGACCACTGTATTGCGTGCTCCTAAACTGATTTCTTTTTTTTGGGTGGTTAAAATGTTTCATTGTTGGCTGTCTATAGCAGTGCATTGCTTAGTGTGTGTGCCGTTCCTCCTCTCTTTCTCCAAACTGGGCGTGCCGTTTACTACAGATAATACACTGACTATGGATAAGCACCTCATAGAAGCCCCTACACTCATTCAATCTCATAAAAACAGAGCTCTATAGATGTGGTCTGGCTTTGCAAAGTAATTACTTCATAACATCTTGGGGCCTTTTTATCTTTTAATATAAAATATAAAAAAAACACACACAAAGTGCTCACAGAATCAAATTTCGCAAAAGTTTCTCACTGGCAAATTGCTAATGAACAGCTGGTTACCCTTTCATCAGCAATATGGGAACGGCTGCAAAGACACAAGGTCACAGGGAGTTACGGCATTACTGCTCTCCTCGTATCTTAAAATATAGTCTGCTGCAGAGTTAATCTTTGCCTACCTGAACACACATTGCAAGGTGCATTTGCAGGTCTTGCGCTGCAATTCATTTGTGACACATGTCAAAATCAGAGGCAGCCAATGGATCAAATATTCGTGCATGACAGAAAAATGATGAAATGGGCCCTGAAGACACTAAATGACCTGTGGGCAAAAAGAAATTCCTGCATAGACAGGAAACGTTCTTAGATATTGACTTACATGACTGTGGCTTGTGTAGATAATATAATTTACTTGTTTTCTATGGCTCAGCCTTTCCTATCTGGCGTCATCTGCGTTCCACGTGAGCAGAATTAAGAAAAGGTTATTGCCTCATGTGGTCTTGTGGACTCAGGGTAGATGAGGATTAGAGAGAAAAGTGAGACATTCAAGTGTGTGCCTGCAGGGATTACGAGGCTTTAGTTTTAGTTAACAGCAGCAAATACTTAGCTGCACCTTGTGCTATTACGTGACATCAGCTCCGGGCTATTTCTAGAGTCAATGTCCTTTTGGATGGTGCCTGTATTTCCCATGAGGACGGAAAACATATGTCATGATTAAAAACTGAACATGTGATCCAATTATGGTCGAAACTGTCGACAAACTGATGACTACTGGCTATTTTTGTCTTTGTGGATATTGGAGAGAAAACAGGGACACTGATTTATGCACTTCAAACTGATTAAATGTTAATGTCCCTTTAAATTCTTGCAATAAGGGTGATTATTCTGTCTTCGCTCTGTGTTTGCATACACAGCTCAGCAGCAAAGCAAACACTCTCCTGTATTGACGACAGGGGGGGGGTGAGCGAAAAGGCACCACTGTAATTTAATTTCCATTTATTGCACTTTACCACAATTAAATTATGAGTGATGGCTGGTAGATTTAAACACCTGTACCCGAGGAGAACTCTGATGAACAGATGAGCTTAAGATGGAAAGTGAACATTCAACAGATAAGTTTGACTAGTTGAATTATTTTTTCCCGTACTGTCAACAAATCTCATTAAAAACCAACAATAATTTGATTCTACTTGCAATTACTTTCTGTGCACAGAACGCCTTTAAATATATATATATCATATATATATATATATATATATAATACATCTATATTTATATATGTATTATTCCTCAGTGAACCAATGGATTGTCACAGACAGAAGTCAAACAGTTGGAGATGCACATATTGTTGGTTCCGGTCTGTTTACGTGACTTGCTGAATACTACCCGCCATATGTGATTCATTTAGTTGTTTGTTTTTTATCTTGACAAAAATGTGTGAAAATCTGTCGTCAGATGGTGTCAGGAAAAGGTTTGGTTTGGTTAAAAAAAATAGTGTGTAATAATCCATTTCTTTCTGAAGCCAAATGCCAAATCAAAAGTCAGCGGGGTCAGTAAACGTACAGTATATCATAATTTCTGCTTCTAGGCGGTCACTCACATCGAAACAATAACAAGACAAGACATTGTGAATGAACGTAGGATCATGGGAGTTGTTTTCTTGATTGTTAAACAGCCACCGTCACTGATGAAAATCTATATTGAAGCTAATATTAAAGTTTCATTTGTTACATTTTATCTTACTTGTTGAATTCCTTCCCAAATCTCTAATGTATCCAACATTGTTCTTGTTTACACTGAAACTTTGGCGACTAGAGGCAAGTAGGGAACACACTGTTACCGAGAATAACATTACGAATTTCTCCAGGAAACATTTGGAATAATGTAAATACCCAACTTAACAAAATATGTCATATAGGTCTATCATTGAAATATTTTAGAGTGGAAACGTACCATAGCTTTCAGTTATATTTCATCTACTGGGAACCTTGAACACCTTTTTCATTTGCATTTCATGATAATTCAACCATGAGTTTCCAAAATGCAGTAACCATTTTAACTTTAGCTTTAAAGAGATATACATCCACTCAGTTTACATAATATGCCTATATGTAGGATTCCTATCGACTTCGTGTGAGTGGAAATGAACATAAATATAGTAACTAGGTCAAATTGGAGAACCTCGTGTGTCTGCATCTCAGCTGCAGCGGCTGAAAACTTTCAGTTGCTGGAGTCACTTTGGAGACGGAGAGCCTTTAAAGTTCTGTCAACAAGAAACATTCAGCACAACATTTCTCTGACGCCAGCTGCTATACAGCATAAGATCCACCACATCATTCATGTGCTATAAACAGGGGGGAAAAAAGTGCCTTACGAGAATATCTGGCTGGACTGAAATCATGACATTAGTGGTCTTTATTGACAGAAATAACCGAGAGGATACCTAAACACAACATCTGACAAATGTTGTGAGGACTTCGGGGTATCTTGTTTAAGCAAAGAGAAGGATTGCTCCGTCCTGCTGGGGGGGAATTTTCATCTTATCAAAAATTCTCTCAGCACAATCGCCTCAGTGCCACATTCTGTTCATCACGGCGGCTTTGACATTCGCTGTCCCTGGATAGCGACGTATCGTCTGGCTTCATCTTGTGCGATCCATTTGCTCCTACAGTACTTGACAGTTAGCATCGCTGAAGCTGGTAGCATACAGATCTGTGAGCCCCCTATACATAATACATCATGTGTGGGGAGCCATAAGCTGCCTTCTCCTTCACTTTTCTCTCATAGCATGTGAAGATACAAAACAGCCAGACAGACGTGATGTGGGATAGAAAACACACACACACACACACACACGTTATATCAGCTACAACAACACAACCATCATCTGGTCCGCCTGTGTGTGTATGTGTGTGTGTTTGAAACCTATGTTTAACTATAATCAAATAGTCACTGACATGTTGTAGTCGCCTATCGAAACACCAAAGCAGAACACAGCGCGCAATCCAGGTGTGATCCAACACACCTGTACTCAATGCCATTTCTGTGTTTAAACTGTTGGAACACTGTGGCCGAGTGGACAGGTTAATTCATACCTGTGGTTAGTAGGGCTGGGTATCTGTCTCTAATTTTCGATACCAGTACCCTTAAAACGATACCGATACCAACTGAGTACTTCATCCGATTGATTCGATATTAATCATGTGAAAAGAAAGCAATCAGTTGCATAAATGTCACCGGCATTTCGTAATGATAACCAGCCAACTCCGCACGGCTTGAACCCGCTTTATCGCCATACAAACTATTGGTGGACCAATCACACGGCATTGAATAATGCCGCGTGATTAAGAACGCTTGTGGTGATTGGCTGTGAGCAAAACCATAGAAACAGTATTTTTTTTTCTTGATCTGGGTCCAAAAAAAACGAATGCAGGTATTGTCTGACAGGCGCAGTTCCGATACTACTCGGTACCGGGTTGTTTCGGTCGATACCTGAAAAGTATCGAGTACCGATACCCAGCCCTAGTGGTTAGATTTGAGGCTGTAGTTTGTGCTGACAGTAAGGGTGTTCCTAATATTTGTGATTGTCCATAAACTAAAGGACAATAAAACACAGTAAGATAAACAGAAACAAAAGAAACCGTAAGAGCGAAGTTTAAACGCTGTGAATAGGTGTGGAGGTTGTTTATTGGGTGTAACAGGAGACCTTGGATCCCAATTTTAGGACACCGCATGAGGACAATGTGCCTAAATACACAATCTGTGCCCCACTAATGGCCTACACTACTACAGTACTGTACAAGATACCAACTGTAGCAACTGAAGCATGTTATATTGCTTTTGGCGTCAGTTAAAATCAACATCAAATGACGACTTTCACTGCTAATTAAGTCTCACGACGAGACAAAATGTTTTCTAAATCATATAATGCTTATTTTATTCTTGTCATTGCTTTCTGAGGCGTTTCTCCAACACCCACAATTCATTTTTCTTTCCTCCGTTCCCTTTAAGAATCAGACATGACAGAAACGCCAGGTGCTGAAATATACAAAGTGTCTGATGGTGATGAATAATTACTTATCTACTTTTACTGCAACTGTTCTTAAATTATGTTTTTTTTACCGTATAGGTCTTAATGTTTCTTATTATTTGTTTCACTGTTGTAGTTTTATGCTTTTTACTTTTCTTCCAATCGCTAGTTTTTCATGCAACTGCTCTCTTACCTTAAGAACTGTCAGTTTTTGTCTATTTCTGTTTTTACTCTGCTCTGTGAAGCACTTTGGGCTACGATTCTGTATGAAAGGCGCTATAGAAATAAACAAAGTTGAAGTTGAAGTTAATAATTCATAAATGCTGACTTTATTTTAGTATTTCATTGGCAAACGGAGTGCACTGACATTTCTGTGCAGTGCAGACTGTAGTTGTGCCACAATATTTTATGTTTGTGCTGTGGTCAAGATTTTTTATTTTTTTTTTATTTACTTGCATGCTATGTGGTCAAACTTACAATTCATATCATGTACCCTTCATTCTAGGAAGCGCAGGTATGTGATGTTGTGTTGATCGCCCTTTTGGTCTGTTCTCGTGGCTTCATGCCTGCCAGATTTTGTGAATTTATTCAGATTTTGTTATTTTTCCTTCATTTTTGTGCTTCTGCCATGCATAAATACAAAGAATCGTTTGGGTATCTTCAAGTGGGATGTTATATATCTACTTTATCTTGGTGTGAGCATCATGAAACTTTTTATTACTGTTGATGAGTGTTATGAGCTTTATAAACTAATTTGCAGTCGCTATATTCACTGCCATTTAGCTACAGGTGTGATGCCTTTTGGGACCAGAGCTGGTGGCAGAGAGGTGAGAGGCTGACAGAACAAAAAAAAGCAAAGTGAAGCTTAAAACTGTCACAGAATGAGCACGATTAAAAAGAAAGCAGCTCCAAACGTGCTGGGGCTGTTGAGTAGTTAGCCTCCAGTCAACATGAGAAAAGGGGAATGATTCACAAAGCCTTGGGCCAAATTTATCTGATAAAGAAATGACCCGGTTCAAACTGGATCCTCAGACGAGAAATCATTTTTGTGAAAGCAGCTAACACTAAAGCCGAGGTCATGAATCCTTTAGCTGGAGCCTGCGGGCATGCTTTCCAAAACAAGAGGCCGTTAATCCATAAACAGGAAGAAGTGAAGCAGAAAGTTAAGTATGAAACAAACAACGTGCGGTCGAATGGAAAAGAGCAAAAAACGCAATATCTGAGAAGTTGAAAATTTGAAATATTGAGCAACAAAAGGTAAAAAAAAAGCACACCTTCTGCCAGCAAACTGAGATATGAATAATACAAGAGAAAAGCAGATGAGGGAAAGGTGCCATTATGTTAGCACTGACGGTAAAACGAAAGAAGGGGAAGCAATCTTGGCTCGGTAACTGCGGCCTGGACAGCTGACAGACGACTGGAAGCAACCGGGAATGATGAACTCATCAGAGACAAAAACATTTGTTTGTCTAACAAAAGAACACCAATACAAAGTTTGGCTTTTTCTAGAAGAAACTGCAGAATAAAACAGTCTTTAACTTTTAGAAATAAAACATCAATGGACGTTCTGTCTCAGGTTAGTATCCACCTCGGGCTATGGTTTGTTCATTAGACAATTGGTAATTTGAAACATTAAATGACTTAAATACAAAAAAGTGTGTGGCTCTTTTCCATCATCATGCTTTTTTTTAATTTTCGTTTCTTTGTTCTCAATGAATGAAGGCAAATATTACAGAACTTTTCTTAAGATGGTTCAACAGTGAATATTCCTCATGTTTCTTTCCCGGTAGAGAATTTGTAAAACCCAAGCAGGTGAACAAAGAAACAGCTTATAAAATAAATCACTACAGAAATGTTATTTACGACAGGAGTTAAGCAGGAAATCCCTTTATGTCACATCGACTTATAAAACAAAGGAAATCACCGTAAGCTGCAGCCTGCCAGCTCCTTTTTTTCTGCTTTCGTGCTTCACGATCTCTCGTTTCTCTCTCACGTAAAAAATTCCTGCACAACACTCGTGCACTCAAACAGAACCACGAGGAGAGGCGGCGGTGAAACTGAAAAAAACCTCCAGGGAGGTGTTAATATGAGAGCAATGCTGGGAGACAGCAGCGAGGACTTCATATCGAGTCAGTCATGTGTCACTGTAGATGATCGATTTTCTGCCCTGTAGCTACACGAAAGGTAGCACTGCCTCGGTGTTGGGAGTGTGTGTTTGTGTCACCGTGTGTGTGTGTGTGTGTGAAAGAGAGGCAGAGACCTGAGTGCTGATAAGAAAAGGATCGATAGGAGTCCATAATGACTCCGTGTTCACTGCGTACTACAGCTGCATCACCAAAGCAGTCTGTGGAGCACGACTCCACCTCATCTTTCTATCTGTCTAAGCTCAAAGTCACACAGACTCTGACATAACTATACAGTAACCTCTATGCTGACACACACTTGTGTATTTTCCTTTTGTTAACAAACTTTTTATTGCCAATTTATATCTCCGTCTTGTGTTTTTAATTGATTTCATCTAGTTTTATTGGACTTAATTCTATAATAATCCAAAATATGTACAGAGTCTTCGGTAAAAGAAGAAATACCACAATGGAAAATATACTTTCTAGCTTTTTCTTTTAGCCAAATCTCTCGGCCTTTACATGTCTGAGAAATGAGCAAACTAATCCAGCTAAGATGTGAAATCTGGTTAAACGCCTTGAAAAATATTTGCTTTTGTCAAAATTCCTACTACACCTGAACCCACTCTGACTCCACTCTCCATCTCCACAAACACCCCCCCTGTTTGAATTCTCCCCGTCTTACCAGAACAGTCCTGGGTCTGCCACTCCAGACACTGTCCGTATGGGAAGGAGATGACGTACGCGGAGGAGTCGACACAGCGCTGCGTACTGCTGCACCACATGCACTCCATGGCCTGGCTGGTGCAGTTGGCGCAGCTGGTGTGCAAAGAGCAGGGCGTCTTACAGGGACGAGCACTCTGACTCTGTGGACTCCCTGAGAAAGCAGACAAATGGAGATCTAAATATACAAATAGAACTTTATTATCGTTCCACTTTGTCACAGTTTAATGACGAGACACAGAAACTGTCTCTTGTGCTTTAATGTCCAGTTTTATCCTGTGCTCTGATCATTCTTCGACCACGTCCTCCACTCTCTCCCCTTCTTTCAGTTCTCATTATTTCTCACCTGCAGGTTTCTCACAGATGAGCCCGTCAGTGGTGGCAGTGCAGGGGTTGGCTTTAAGACCAGACACCTGCGCCCGCTCCAGGTAGGCACAGAAGCCCGAGTCGCTGGGCTCTCCAGGTAACCATCGCAGGCTGGTGTTAGTGAAAGGTGACATGTCCTCCCAGCCCCAGTACGACACGTTGATCTTCCTCAAGCCGACCCAGGGCGATAACGTCTGCAGAGGCGGAGAGAGAGAAAGAAGGAAGAGGAGGATGGAGCTCAACTGCAGTTTGCAAGCACAACATTTTAGACGCGAGGTCGACCTGAGAAAAACCACAAACACAACCACCAAACAAAATCTAAAACAGTAATGAACTAAATGAATCCTGATAAAACTTCTGATGCTACTCGTGTTTTTTTGTTCTTTCTTGTTCTCTTCTTTGGTTGTTTATTCTGTTTAAAAAACACAAAAAAGGGAAATAATGAGCACTAATTGTATGCAGATCGCACGCACACAGGGACAGTGTGCTAGAAACGCTGGAAAAACACCATAATGGGAACAATAACTCAATGCGAAAAAAAAAAACCTGAATAATAATACTGCAATTAACAGCCGAGCTGGAGCTGAAGTCCACACAGTGAAGTTTCCTGAAAGAAGTCAGGAGGCTGTTGGGGAAAAAAAAAGAAACATCTTGTTGTCTTTTACATGAAAGTGGATCCTAAATCAAAACCTGCAAATTATTGGAATTGTTATAAAAGCAGAAACTCGTAATTATAGCAGCTGATTGAAGTGAAGAACGTTTGAATTATTTGCTGACAAAAACAAGTTTGATTTGTTTCATAATGGCCTGTGATGATTAGGAGCTGTTACTGCTGAGTCTTTTTAACACATAATTCACAGTAAATCACTGGGAAAACCTTCCAGACGTCGCTTCTGATTTTTTAATATTCACACATGCAGCCTGTGTCAGCGTATGTCAGACACACACAGATGTTTGTAATGTTGCTGCTTTCGCTCACGGCGCAGCCATGCAGGCATTTTCTGGGAAATGTTTTTGGTGTTTGGAGGTGGTAAATGAATATTGATCCATGTCCTCAGTCACACATGATGACACCGAGAAAATGTTTGTGCCCGTATGAAAGGGGTTTTATTTGAGAAAGAAATCTAAATTATTTTCCCCACAGCTACGATTTCTTTCAGAAAAATGTGCCTCAGTCTTTAAACTTTAAGCATCAAGGATGACAAAGAGGCATGCGAACACTATAACTGCATTTACACCACAGTGAGTGTGTCTGGTATCTTGTTAAAGCTATGGAAAGTAAGCGGATGCTGACGCGAGCTCAAAAAAGCGAAGAGAAGAATCATCATCACTCAAAAGCATCAAGACAGAGAGAGGAAGAGAAAGAGAGACGCACTTTCTTGCAATTACGGCGTTCAAACATTCGCTCACGTTTCTCCTGACGCTGCACGTTTATCAAAGATCTGTGTGTGCTCGTATCGCATTTCCACTCTAAACATTATCAACACGCCAATGCTAAAAACACACACGTCCTGTGACTGATGATAAAAAAGCAGAGATGAAGCTTTTTGTGCTTCACAGTGGGATAAGAATGATTATCTTTATTTTTCATGCCAAGTTAAGAAATATCCTTGTAAGAAATTTCATTCCTCTGTACCTGATGATATCAAAACTCCTCACAATGTACATCAAATTACCAAAAGAAAGAAGATTTTCACATCTTAGTTGTGTTTTTTTTCACATTATCCCAGTGTTCTTATCAAATTCATTGATGAAATGTTGTTATTCACTTCAATACAGTCGTCCCTCGCTATAACGCGGTTCACCTTTTGCAGTCTCGCTGTTTCGCAGATTTTTTTAGTGTAATTTTGCAGCGTGCTGTACAGTATGAACGTGCATTGTGTTCTGCGTCCTGATTTGTGTTTAAATAAGAGAGAAATGTGAGAAAATGTTAATGCCTGTCTAAGAAAAGTGTATAAAAGTGTGTGGTTAGGGGTTTTGTAAAAAATAAAGCTGATTACTGCGGATTTCGTCTATTGCGGGTTATTTTTAGAACGTATTCCCCGCGATAAACGAGCGACCACTGTAATTCAGTGTTTACGATCCCATGATCACACACATTCCCCGACACTGAACGATAACCAACTTTCTATTCATGATGTTAAGGTACCACATTGTCTGGCATCTTCATATGAGTTTATTTGTCCACGTTAATTAACAGGATAGAGATAAAGGCAGCTGAACGCTAAAATTACTGTAAGACATTTACATTTGTTTCTTTTCTTACTTATATTAGAATATAACAGTCTCACAATGGAGTTGAAACAGGATGAGAGCATCTCATTGCCAGTATCAGCCAGAAGGACAGTCACAGTTTGTGCGAAATGTTATGGCAGAATATATTTTTTATGAATTCTTTTTGTTTGCTGAACCACCCACCTTGTCTTGCAGCTGGTATTTCTGCAGCTCTTCCAGAACAAAGTTGACCTGTTTGTCTGTGAGCAGAGAGGCGATATTCCCTCCCAGGTTTTTGCAGTAGTGCTGGGCGTTATCATAGCTCTCTCTGCTGGAGTTGATCCTCAGGCAGGCCTCTCCAACATGGTGCCAGCCCTCACCGCACAGCTGGCCTGCACACAAAGACACACACATATAGTTTCTGTCTATACATAAACATATATATGTCTTATCGACTGTGAGAAATACTGGGTAAGATGCCAGACGGCACACAAACAGAGGCAAAAGGTGTATCCAGCATGAGGCGTTAATTACATAATGTTTACTTGCTTGACGTAAAGCAGGCCTTCATTAATCAACATGTAGTCTTGCAGAATGAGCAAACAAATCCGACAGGACAAACGTAGGGAGGGAGTTTGTTGTCAATACCAAAAAAAGGCACAGTGAGACGGAGACATGCTGCTGATCGAGGGCGCGGGTGTGCAGGTAGGTGGTCAGGTGACCAGCAAAGAGTTGAAAATGACTGAGGGCGACTGGTGGACAGGAGGAGAATGACGCTGGAATTTAAAGTTGATGTGACGCCTCGGAAAATGAGCAGCGCTGCCAGGATCAACAGATGATTGAACAGCTTTAAGAGGAATATTTCTAGTGGTTAATAAGCAACATATTATTGCACTGATTTTAGATAATTGTTGATTTATGATGGTATTTTAGATCAGAGCGCCACATTCCTGCTCTGTACTGACCCGACTCATCAGCAGCACAAAGAATTCCCAGAATAAACATGTTACACATGGGATGATGAAAAGTGAATATCTGCTGTGAGTAATACTGGCAGAGAGAAGCTGACCCATGAAAATGCATGTACCTGCTTATTGCTCTTATCAGGGGTCACTTGATAGCGTCTTGTGGGAGACCGTAATAGTACAAGAGGCCGTTCAATTAGCCAGGATGAAAGGGGAGAAAAGTCGTTCTGCCTCCGCTGAGCACCGCTGTTTATTTTGGACTCCAGGACTGATTACATTCACAGGCCTATAATGGCTTCCATCGCCAACCTTTTCACGTTACAGGAAAGAAAATGCCCGCTTCCTTTATTTTCTTTCCCCTCAAGCAATGGCAATGGGAAACAACTGACCAAAACGAGAGGAGAAAGACAGATGAACGGAGTTTAAAAAAATAAAAAAAGGAGGAGTACAAAAATAAATAGACTCGGTTACGGCAGAGATAAACATGTCAGGCCTTTTAGAATAATCAGTCATAACATGGTGTCTGAAGAAAAGGCCACGCATGCCATGTTTGTGGAGCTAGTTTCCATTAACCCGGTCCATCTTAGACACACTGCCACGGCAAATGTATCTTTTCCAGAAAATCACAGAAAATATAGTGTGCCCTGTCAAACTAATGGACACACACAAAGGAGTGCTAATTGCATCGGTATGGTCAGTGACCCTCTGACATGCCCATGTCATAAATGGTAATGTTTCAAGCCATGAAAGGCTTGGAGAAGAGACAGTATGCAAGTTACTTCAAACTGGACACCGACGCACATGCTGATAACTGCCGCCGAAACTCAGAGAGTTTTAAACAAGACGTATTGAAAGGTGAAAAAAAACATCACCAAGCTAAAGAAAAAAGTCAGAAAACAAGTGTCCAATCAGAGGAGATTATGTTGAAGCTGTCGCTAATAAGCACATTCTCACAGGAGAGCATAAAAAGTCAGGTACGCTCACAGTAATGATTCATGATTATAGTCCTGCATCGTACAGTACAAACCCAACTAAAGGGCCAGACTCTCTGCACAGAATATATCAGCTTGATCACTATTTTGTTGCTCATTATGGCAGCTAGTGCACCGGATAACAGATGGTCACATATCTGACGAAGGCAATAATCTTTGACACAAATGGAGGTACGCAGTATTTGGATAATAAACTAATCGGAAGTCTGCGACTCTAAAAACGCTGTAATGATGGAAACTAGACCAAAGATTGCCCATTGTAGGAAGGTCCGCAGGGTGAAACAAACAATGCAGCAGGAGCCGTGACTTAACTCGTCTGATGTCCACAGAATGATTCCACCATGATTCATGATTCATCAGATCGCAGCGAGCACTGATTCAAGTTCAAGTTTGCAGGTCAAAAGATATTTTTAGACAATTATGTTACATATTTGTCTTGATCCTAAGTACCTGAAGTATAATCATTCAAAGGATGTTAAACATATATATATAGCCATATAGCCATACATATACTTATATTTATATTTATACTGATAATTCTATTTAACTTACATGCCATTACATTGCCACACGGATGTCTTTAGCTTGTATATATTTTTAGATTTGTATATTTTATATTTTTTACATCTTTTACTTGTATTTTATATGTCATGTTTATGCTGTGCACGGGATAAAAGGGAAACTGAATTTCAATACTCTGTATGTCCTGTACATATAGCAGAAATTGACAATAAAGTTTGACGTGAACTTGAACTATATATATATATAATATATAATATATATATATATATATATAATATATAATATATATATATATATATATATATATATTCATAACTCAAATCATGTTTTCTGGTTTTGGATTTCATGTAAACTGAAAACAAGAAAATTTTTGTGGTTTTAAATTCAACAAATTAGCATGTATGAGCAAAAACATAACAGAGACAGCTTACACAGTGTTATCACTGCGACCGCCTCGGATTTTCCTAGTTTTGAGGTATAATCATGTCTGTAGCTGTGCATTTAAGGCCACCAGTAGTAAAACAAATATATATATATATATATATATATATATATATATATATATATATATATAAAGTCAGTAGATGCGCGGTCCAAATCTTTACTATTTTACCTCAGCTGAACTACAGAGCTGACTAACACTTGTGGGGACAACAACATACACCAGGCTACGTGTGTTTGATGTGGACAAAAGAAAAGCAGTAAACGCAATACCCGCCTCTGGTTAAAGCTGCTGCAACTCATAGCAGAGCAGGCTAGCTATCAGGCCCTCACAGCACAATACAACAAAGCGTGGAGCGGGATCATTCGTGGATTCAAACAGCGAGGGGTTTTTCCTTTGCTCTTAGTCATACCAGAGCCAAAAACGTCAAAACGAGAACAGATCTAGCTAAAGGCTCCTCCACAGCAGAGCAGAGCATGGAGGACTTTGTGGACTGGAGGTTGTTAGTCCATGCTCTGAACATCCCGTAAACACTTCTAATTAGACTACTTCTTTTCTGCAGCTGAGTGGAGAGCTTATTTCAGAAGTGTGCGTTCCTTATGCGTATACTAATCCCCTCTGTGCACATGCCTGCACGGGTGTACGAGAGTGTTTATTTGTGAAGACCACTAATAGTATGCAGTCAGTTACCGTGGGAACATGCACGCGCTCTGAAAGCTGTGTGTGTGATTAACAGAACACAGCGTTCCTCCAACAGCTTTGAGCGATAAACAGAAATGCTACAGAGAAGACTGGAACATCATATATAGTTTAGAGAAGATCCAAGACAAAGCTGAGAGAAGGTAAAAAGACACAGCAATTACTAATCCAGCTGCTACTTCAGCAGCACAGACAGATGAATCAATACTTAGAGCCGTGGTCTGGGCCATAGATTCTAACCCACACCTCAGACAGATAAAGGATCAATGACTCAGGCGGATCAGTGACTCAGGCGGACACATTCCTGCCTCATGAGCAGCTCATTGTCCCTAATCCTTCTTGGATTGGAGCTGGAAGGCATCCATGCAGCTGCAGCGGATGCATTCACGACGGTGAGTTTGTGTGCGTGCATGTGCGGCAGGTTGAATACATCCTGTGTGTGTCTTCTCACCAGGTAATGCTTGACACTCCTGCTGCTGCAGCTCCCACTGACAGTTGACATTGAGGGAGCAGCTCCTGCAGTTGGCCAGTCTGAAACACTCCTGCTCCTCCCTGCGCTTACACCTGGACGGGTCTTGCACAGTCTTTAAAACACACACACACACACACACACACACGCAGGAAACAATATCAGTCCAGTTCAACTTCATCATCACTGTCCTCTTTTACAATAAATGTAATAAACTTGGAGGAATCAATACAATGGGCAATAAAGGCTGAAGATGATTGAGGCAAACAGAACATCCAGACTGAAATCAATATGAGGGACACATTATACCGAGATGGACTTTTTATTGAAGTTGTGTTTATTCCATATGTGCATCTTTACGACTTTACCTAAGACCTCAGACGAAACGTGACACCGAGGATGCTTCTTCAACTATACTCTAAAACCTCAGAGAAAATATGAAACACTATTTTTCTCCTCTGAAGGGATGACAGACTTTTTTCATTAGAAAGTTTCCTGGTGAAATGAATTGACACTTTATCGAAAAATATGTCGGTCCATCAGACCTGTCCTTGACAAAACGACGTCACATCTTTATGACCTTCATTTAAAGGCTGAGCTGACTGTGTGAATATACCTGCATGACTTCTACTGTTTATTTTACCTTGTTTTATTATTTCATTAGATTAAGCTCCATATTTCTATGAACCACCTCATAAAAGGATGTTTTTGTTCGGTCCCTTATCTTTGTTAGTATAATGTAAGAAAAATATATTTTTTTTAAGGGTGAATGAAGTTTTCTCGAGGACTTCTTAGTGTTTTGATTCTTACCTGCTGTACTCGTTTTAGCATTCTTTGATATCAGGACTCTAATGACTGTAAAAGAACGTGTATGTTTATTTTGATCACATTTCTTTGACTTGAGAACAGTGTCTTATGATCCTTTGTAATGACTTTGAAATATTTACTTTGATTTACAAAGATTGATTCATTTCCCTGTGTCAGGGCCAAACGCACTTTTGGTATTTTCTTGGCGCACTTGGATAGAGGGTGGGACCAGAACAATATTACTATCTATTCAACATGAATATAACAGTCCAAATATCCTGCAGAGCAGATGATGGCTCTTTTTAAGTTGTATTTACTTTTCTGGACATGTTGAAGATCTGAGCGAGTTTATTTCTCATAAAAATGATCACTAAGTGAAACCATCTGCAGTTAAATTCCACCACTGTGCCATAAATAAAATGAAATCAGATATTTAAAATGTTTTGATTTGATGTTTTGCGACATGTGTGCCTGTATTGTAATTAAATATATGAGGCAATGAGGCAATAGTGGGGGGGTGACATTTTGACCAAACAAACATGATGCATGCATTCCAAAGAACTGTTCAACACGCTAAGTTTAACATGCATATGGGTGCAGAGGTTTCTGTGGTTATTTTGCAAACACAATTATATTATACGAATAACCAGCGTATCTGCAGTGCATGGCTGTTAACGGTGCATGACGTCACTCCAGCTAGAGACACCTGCTGCCTTTAGACAGCTGTAAAGACGTCAACGAAAAGGCTTCCAGTATATGTTGCTCTCTGTTGTGTATTGCAGGGTTAGAATGAAGGGTCTTCATTCTGCCTCACTGGTACTGATGTCATAATGTGGTGAAAAAGATGGAATCAACGTGCAAAGACAAGAATAAAAGGCTTTGTTTAGGTTTGTTGGTTGAGGAAATAACATGCACACCAGGAAAATATCAGTTTGTCTCTTAACAGCTTGGTGTTCTCTATTCAAGCACAATTTTTAATCAAGGCCAAAAAAAGGTCATCGGAAAAGAAAACAGGACTTGAAGATAATGTAAATTGGGATAAAGGGACTGCTCTGACCTCTGACCTCTCTCTAATGCAACCTGACCTGGAGCCTAACAGGAAGTGTTAAATAATACACACATGTCCTCTCCGTTTGCCTCCGTGCTTCCACAAGCTCAGCTGATGTTCAGACAACATGGATGGTGGGGGAGACAGAGACAGAGCGCCGCCATGCTGCTGGGCCAGCTCCAGAGTCAGCTGCACACACACACACACACACACACACACACAGATTCATTCACACATTCATATGTAAAGTACACGCACAGAAAAACACACACAGACAAAAGTATGCAGACACACACACACACAGAAAGACAGAGGAATCAGGGTTGGGAGTAAAAATAGAGACAGAGAAAACAAAATGAGCAAAAGTACAAAGAAGAACAAAAAGTCACTGAGCCAAAGGTTTTATTATAAATCACACAAACTCTGGATCAACATCTAAAAACGTGTTATCTTTTGAATTTGAACTAACACGTTTGCACTGGAGGACATCCAAAAAAAAAAAGTATGTGTGAGATCATTTAAAAGGGGGAATATCTAAAACACTGAATCCTTTTAGGTCTTTTATAAGCGGACAAACATCATTTCTAATGATTTTTAGGGCTCTGTCATAACAAAGCAAAACTTTTACTTTCTCCAGAGGAAATATGAGATAAACTAAATAAAGATAAAGACAATGACGATATTCATTCTCCACAGAGAATATCATTCCAGTTTAGACACTCTCTTCCAGGGCTACAGGTCTTATAACGTAACACACAGATTCAAATTAAATTTACAGAGCATGCTCCACAGAGGATGAACCCTTCCGACCTTCCCTCTAGCACCACACCAGACACATTTTCCACTAGTGGATGAACAAAATCTCATTTGTTCCATCAAGCTAATTCTTGTATTGTAAGGTATAATGAACTAAGTGTTTTTTTTTTCTTTACAGTTGGTCTTTGGCTTTACAGACTCACCACGGTGCAGTTACTGGATGCAGAGATACACTTCCTGTCCTCACACCACTGACAGCCCCGTGTGTTGGAGGTGCAGCTCGCACAGTCCGAGAACCGGAAACACTGTTCGTCTGTACTGTCTGGAGGAGGACGACACACACACACACACACACAAACATAAACAAACCAAATTACTGAATTAGATTACACACACAAACATAAACAAACCAAATTACTGAATTAGATTATAGTTATGCTCAGGGTTTATGCAGGAATCCTGAATTTAACACCATTTAATACCTTCTAGATATTTTTTTTGCTTCTAGTCATACAGCAAAAACTGGATCGATAAATGGGAGAGCACGTGCACTGTTACTGTCAGTCCCTTACTTATTTACATTTACATTTAGTCATTTAGCTGACGCTTTTATTCAGCAGAAGTTTGACTGGTGGTGGGACTTGGTTGGAGCGGTGTACAGGGCTTACTAGCAGCACACAAATGTAACATTAATGGCTGCTCTCCCATCAAGTCAACTGAACACTGTAGATAGATCCATCTACATAATTTGAGTTACTTGACATCTGCTAAAGAAATGACACAATGCCAAAGAGTTCAGCACCACTCCACATGTAACCATGTTCTCTAACGAATACATCAAGTGCACTTGACCGACAGTGTTTTACAGGAGGATGCTTGTGAACAGCTGTTGTTGTTGTTGTTGTGCTATTCACACTTTTCTTGTTTGTCTTTTCAATGTCATTTTACTGCATCAATCAACCATGTACAGACCTTTTCAGTATTCAGTCATACTCTCATATTGTTACAAAGTTTACTCTAACAAATCGGCTATATAGCCCAGTAAATCTGCATTTCGATGGTTTTATGATGGATTTCAATTCACTTTCACACTAAATTCAAGTCTCCTCTTACGCTATATTAAACAATTAAAAGCCATTATGCTACCAAAAACAACACCTCTCAATCCATATAAAACTGTTAGACTAGATATGGTTTTGTCATTTCTGCCATAGGAGTGTTGAGTTGTGTACAGCCTGGTGTGGTTATTGTATATGACAATATATATTGTATATATATTTTTGAAAACAAATTCCATGTGGGACAATAAAGATTGTCTGTCTGTCTGTCTGTCTGTCTGTCTGTCTGTCTGTCTGTCTGTCTGTCTGTCTGTCTGTCTGTCAGCAGAGTGAAAATGGTTGGTGTTACATCTTGCATTTTTAATATAAGAGGGGAGTCAGATTGTGACAGATGTAAAACTGAACCTGAAAAAATCTAATTTTCACCAAGTTGATTTAATACCTTTTAATACCTTTTAATACTCCGCGGACACCCTGTATGCTGTTGTCTGTGTGGGTGTGTGACGGTTAAACAGTGCAGGCCAGTGTTTCATTTGATCAGTTGATTTTGTTTGATTTTATTCATACGTGCTGTGCCGCTGTCTGAAAAATAAACGTGTTTGAGGATGAACACTTCTCTGTTCTCCTGCCTGTGACCCGGACCCGGGCACTTGAAGGATGTCTCAATTCCTAAAATGCATCTCTGTGAGAGAGAGGATGCTTGCTGGAGAATCTATGAGCGAGGATGCACAGACAAACATGAAAAAGTATACAGTCCCTTATAACATGTATTATTGTTCTATTTTAAGCTGACAGTACAACCATTAGCATGACTGCCTGGAGCAGAATACCTGGAAAAGCTACTGCATCTACATCTGGCAGAGACAGGAGGAGGAGGAGGAGGAGGAGGAGGAGGGTTCAGACAGAACCTAATTATTTCAAAATGAGGTAATTGTTGCAGCGCTGACCTTCTGCTCCTATAATTATGATATGCAAACAAACTTCAGAAGCCAAATCCTTTAGAATAATTATTACTCTCATGGAAGGATAGACCTCTTGGGAGCAACACTTGTGCGTGATTGTGCTGCACGTTTTAGGTAAAATATGTTGAAAATATTTAGAGAGAAAGTCACAGACACGGATGCATGGAAAAGAATCAGCCGAACAGATGAGAGTTGGCATACCAGGTCGCGCAGGGCAAAAAGGAGCAGGAAAAGTGTGCTCGGGTGGTTTCGGCTCCCAGGGAACACATCGACTTTTGACCCAATGGCAGCGAATGCCCGGCCCAGCAGCAGCACACAAATCTGGGTTAGAAAAGGCCAGGCAGGACGGAGGGGTGTAGGCCAGCACATCGTTCAGAAGGAGGCCCGAAAAACCTCCAAAGATGTACATGGAACTGGAGAAGATACAAAGAGCGTTATACAGAATTATTAGGGCAGCTGTGGAAGGAATGACCAAAATAAATTTCCTACAGAGATGAAGACAAATGAAGGAATGTAAGGAAAGCAGGAGAACCTTTCAAAAACAGAGCTGAACTTTGGTTTGGGGGGATATAAACCTGGGAGAAAAGGTGGTTTGAAGCTGGCCTTTTGAAGTTCAAAGCTGACATTTTTGTGCTCAAAGCTGACCTTTTGGTGTGTAAATGGTGTTAAAGGGTTAGGCCATTATTTCAGAGTTCAGCAATAAGTCGCTCTACATGGCGATGGGACTCTCTTGCAGTACATTTTGATTCAACAGGACTGGCGTTCACTGATGAACGAGGGTGCATCAGTTGTCTTCTGCAGCCAATCAGATTCAGATTCTTATATAAACCACTGCAAAAGGAGAAGATCTGGATCGAGCAACTTTTCTGTGTGAATGAAGCTTTAGTCAAACACAGAGATAGAGATTCAAAAATAGGACAGGTATAAATAGAGCTGGCGTGCACATATACACTACCTACACACAGGAAAGAAACATAGTGAGAGAGTGAGTGTGAACTGAAGCTAAATATAACATTAAGATAAAAGGATCAAAACATCTACACAACAAAAGTATAATCTGGGAAAGTCAAGCATAAACGTAGAGGACACTGCAGGGAGACATCAAGAAAATGCAAAAATGTGCCAAGGAATAATGCATTGTGAAGAGAGGGGTATTTACATAAATGCAATTTAGTAGTTTAGCAGATTATTTATCCGTTTTACACTGAAGTGTCCTTCAGCAGGAAAAACAAATTCAAATTCACAGAGCTGCTTTAGATATCTCACCCGTTGCTAACCACGGCAGAATGTCCGAAGCGGTTGGCGTCCCGGTGCAGACTTGGTCGGGGGAGCACAGTCCACTCATCACAAGCTAAAGAGAAGCATACACACAAACATGAATTACTAAATGTGAATATTTTAGCACTGTGTGTTTGTGAGCGAGCGTGTCTGAAATGAGAAACCACCGAAGGTCGATTCAATTAGAAACAGTGAGAGAGAGGATTGCACGCAGCTTCTCTGACAACTGCAAAACGCTTTTTATCAACTTACCTCTTTATTCAGAGAGTGATAATGCATCTGGAGCTGTTCCAGTGTAAGAGAATAACAAAGCAAAGCAGAGTCTGTCTGTACACTTGTTTGTTTTCACATGTGCTGGACACACGTGAGAAAATCAGCATGAAAAACATGCATACATGTGGTTTCCACGTGCATATTTTGTCAGGGGAATCCGAGCCGGGTCGATGATTTTAAGTCTATTAAATCATTTATGTGCCTGGAGTGAAGCAGAAAACGACGGAAATCAAAACGAGAAAATTAAAAATCATCTTCCATTTTTTAAAAATCATTTATCTACTGTGGTTTAGAAAACAATAAACAGTGTTTTAATCACTGATTAAAGTCTAAATTCTGTATATTTGTTATGTCGAGTCATTTTTAGAAGATGCCTTCTCAGCCAGTTAGAAAGTCTTTTCTGTGTATATATATTCATCATCCAGACATTTATGAACCAGTTAGGAATAATTAATAAATTGGAGTCTGTAGAATCTTTATTACAACTGTCAGCAGTTAAAAAGTGATCAGTGCAGCTGGTAAACATCAAGACCATAATGTTTTATTATTATCATTCATTTTAAATAATTAGTGAACATGTGACGCCCGAATGCTACACACATACATCATGTGATTCCAGCATGAGCATTAATGTGCCGCCTCAGCTCTGAGGCCGGGATCACACTGGGGTTGAGGTAAAGACCTGTCAGCTTCTTCTTTAGTAATAATATTTGCTGCCCTAACCTAAACCACAAGATACATCAACCACCATTTCTCCTCTTCTTCTTCTTCTACCAAAATTATTGCTTGCGAGCAGAAAGAACAGAGGAGGGTGAGCCACAGTTCATCCTCCTTCCCCTTTAACTTCATCACGAGGAATAAGAAGTAATTATCCTAACCTTTTCACATCGAATTACAGCGATACGGAGAAGACAGGGAAGATAATCCGACTCCATAAAACACTTCATACCACCAAATATCATCATAAAGAATCTCTAGTTATCGCTGGAGCTCTCAGCTCTGTGTGTTTTACTATTTGGATTTTACAACTCTCTTGATGTTTTAATGACCCCTACATGCCCCCATTATATTAATATGGAGATGAGTCTGCGTGTGTGTGTGTGTGTGAGTGTGTTAGTGTAAATGTGCCATTTAGCCAGATGAGCCTTCTTCCAACGGTATAAACGGAGAGCCGGTAGAGTTGGGGGGGGGGACCCGTGGGCCCGCCAGGTTGCTAACGACCTTGTTAAGCGGTGTGGTAATTGGGGGAGCGCTTGTTTAAGAGCGAGGAGGACACGGTGAGGGGATAGGAGCAGGGGGGTCGTTCTAATCAGCACCGAGAGCAATGAGGTCATCCGAGCCGAGGTTAAAGGTCGCTCAAATTTACAGACTGATACGATGGAACGTGAATGAAGCCTGGTGATACTGAAGCTGGTGGGAGCCGTGTGAGTTTGTTCCCTCAGTACGAAAGAATGTGGTAAAACTGCAGCTTTTACTTAATTTGAACAATATTTTAATTGGTCTTTCTCCTGATTCTTTGTTATTTTTCAAGTCAATGTGTTTCCTTCCAAGGTTGTCAGTCTGATTTTAAGATTATTGATAAAGGCGTGCCACAAGGCTCATCCTTGGGCCCTTTACTATTCTTAAACTTCATCAATGATCTTCCACAAACTTGTTCTGGCTGCCAAATTCACTTATATGCTGATGACGCCGTCATATACTCCTCCTGCTCTGATATCACTCAGATTCGTCACTCATTACAATCAAATGTCAACTCAGTTCAAAATTGGTTCTCTTCAAATAAACTACATCTGAATAAGAAAAAATCATATACTATGCTATTTTGCACTCGACCTGATTCTTCGCCCTCAAATACAAACTGGTGTATTAGTTTTCTTGATGGAACAGCACTAGTAAAAACTGAAGAATTTAAATATCTGGGTCTTTGGCTTGATTCACGGCTCTCCTTTATTTGGCATTTGATTTGTGAAGCTTGCCGCCTTTAGTTCAGATTGATATAATAATTTATACTGATTATAACCACAAATCTGAAGTTATGAAAGCCTCAGAAGTTAAGCACTACAACAACAACAACACGTTTAATATTATAATAAGGTTGCTAAGAAAGAATGTAAGAGCATAAACAGTTTGTTTTTAATAGCATGTTTGACGGCTGCAATTAACACGAGACATTTCCAGCCAGCCTGGAGATTTGAACCTGCGATGGGATCTATTTATAGATCTCACACTGACGCCTTTTGTCAGCTGTATTTTATTCTAACCGGGATCAGACTGGCACTTTCTGCTTAGATAATCAGTCAACAGGGGCCCCAGGTGTGGCAACTGAAATCCATCTGAAGCGTGTGACATCTGCGCTTTAAATGAAAGTTTAAACGTTTTTTCCCACTTCTGATGATTGGCACTAAAGTAAGTTTCAGCGCTGCTTGGAAGTCACGCATCAGCGTGTCAGTTATCTTGGCTGGTTTTGTTTCTTTTTATTTTTTCAGTATCTACATTTCTTTTGACTCACGAGGCAGATGAAATGTTATTTTTCTGTAGCGTTTGACTGAGGAGACTGCAGCTTCAGTGACTTTTGATCTCGTTTTCTATTAGACACACACACACACACACACACACACACACGGGAGTGATGCTGCCAAATTGTCCACCAAAGAACTGCAGGCTCAACAGACACTTATCAGCCACGAAATATATACACATACACAGACACACATATCAACACAGATTTTAATTTCCTCTCAGGATATGAGAAAATCTGTGTTAATAATACATGTCGGGACTGAGAGTGAAATCACGAGTCCAGATCGAAGCAGGCAGGCGGAGCGGGCTGATTGACAGCTTGATCTGATCTGCACTGATGGAGGACTTGATGAAGAAGTGCGGGAGGAGGAGGAGGAAGAGGAGGAAGTTTGAACGGCAGCCACTGTCTGCTCCTCCAATATATCACAGCTCCTCAACATCTTACAAACAAACTCCGAAAAGCCCTGGGCGTTTCAGTGGGCTGTGCCACACGTGTGTGTTGGTGTGCAGACAGTATGTGTGTGTGTTAACTTGGAGAGGACTGCGTTTTTAATCAGAGTTCATTTTCCCCCCAAATCTAATTAGAAGTGTGAGGGTGGCAGGGTTGAGAGGAGGATGCGGGAGGCGGGTGGGAGAGCTGGAGGGTGAGATGGAGAATTAAATCCAAATGAAAAGTGCCTTCCGTGTCGACCTGAATCTAATGTGTGGCAGCAGAAGAGCAGGAGAAGCTAATAACGGCGTGTCGCCCCCTCCAAGGTTAGCGCGGCAAAACAAAAACAAATTAACGCTCGAAAGCCCTCCACTCGCAGCCAGCACGGAGGCGGAGGAGGAGCGCAGGAGCAGATGAAGACGAAACAAGGGGATGGAGTGAAGTGACTTCCTTCCACAGGTGGAACAATTCATTATCTCCTGGTGAGCCGAGAGAGGAGAGGAGAGGAGAGGAGAGGAGAGGAAAGGAAAGGAAAGGAAAGGAAAGGAAAGGAAAGGAAAGGAGAGGAGAGGAGAGACTACAAGATATTATAGAGAAATGTGAAATAAACCATTAAATTTAATCACCTGCGAGACAAACCAAACAAAAATGAGATAATAAGCCAACAATCAGAGAAGAAATAAATATTCCTGTATTGTTGTTTTTGTCTTGCCAATAAAGATTTTCAAAATAAAACGTACGTTTAGGACATGGGAGACATGTAATCCACCTTACACTTCAGTTCTTCTACCTGGAACAGGCTGAATATCTTAAAAAATCCACCAAATGAAGTGTAAAACTCTGCACAACTTCATACAACTACTTTAAAAGTAGTTTCCTCATTGTGAAAAACTCATTTTTCACCATTCATTGCCCCTTCTATCCCATACTCTGTTTTTCCTTTATCATTTAATCTCTCACTGTTGCGTCCTCCAGCTCACGCTACCTCATATTCTCCCTTTGTTTCCTCCCCCTCCTGTTTCTGCAGTGAGGCAGAGAGGTGGCTGGTGGACAATAAAGTAGTGCAGATCTGCAGATACGAGCTGTAATGAATAAATGATGATATTTATAAAGACAGGGGTGTGTTTGCGCAGAGTTAAGGGACATGTAAACACACACATTTATTGAAAGCGTTGATGGGGCGAGAAAGGGCTCAGCGTTCATGCACGACGTTACCTCCAACTTTCTCAGAGACGGGGCCGCTCTGTGAACCGATACTTCATCGTTTATTACTTTTTATTTTGCCTTTTATACACAGGCTTATTATCTGCTTCATCCTGGCATACCTTTATTGTCTTTAGGTAATTCTCTTCCTCCGTCATTAGTGTTTCCTTTTCTCTCCCTAAATCCCTCCTTCATTTATTCCTCATTTCTCTCCGGCTCTGCGTATATATCCCTCGCTCCTTTCTCAGTGCCCTGCTCTCTTATTTCATCCACTCCTCCTCCTCACATTCGCTGCTTTATCTCAGCAATATCCTCCCCGGTATTTTTCTCTTTTATTAAATCGTTTAGAGCAGAGAGTGACAAGGAATATCAAAGAAAGAGGGAGAGGGAGGGAGGGGAGGCCGATTTGGACTGACAACAGTCTAGATGATAACACAGGAAGAACAAAATCTTGATTGTGTCTGAAGTAAACTAATTTTGCACTTTTTCGATAAAAGTGTGGCTGGAGACAGTTTTTAATTTTCTTCAGCCGAGGACCCCTGACGAGAGAGAGAATATCAGGGACCCTCTGATGTATAATTTGAAATATTGTCTCTTTTTTTAACACTTCTATGTGAAAGAGCACCAGAGAAATATATTAGATTAAAGATATCAGACATGTATTAAAAGAAGAATCATCAACTCGAGGTTCTTGTTTTTCTTTTATCTCAGCAGCTTTTAAACCACGCTCCTCGGTTTTCTTCTATTCAGCAGATCAAGTTAGCACATCACTTAAGTTTGGAACTTTGACTGAAAGCCTTGAGTTGAGATTAGTGATGAAACAAGCATCAATTTAGTCATAAAAAGTCCAAAACTGAAGATAATTAGACGAAGATCCAACATGTGTTCAACCTAAAATCACCATAATAGAGAGAGACCGTAGGAACTAGCAATCAGGATGAAAAATAGTAGCAATACGAGTCAGTTTCTCTGCATTTCACCGCTCACACCACATGAGCAGAGCCCTGTTTGAGAATCACAGACTGAAGGAGCCTTTAACCAAAGTTAGTTTTTCTTAAAATAGTTCATAGCCACCTCAATGGTCAGCGCATAAGTTTGGAACTTTGGTCATGTTGAAAAGCTCTGGAAAAGATATTTATTTTCATTTTCTTTTACCAAACTAGTGTAACATGAAAAATCTAAAGACAGCAAATTCTATAAATTGTTGTCAGTTGTGGAAAACACAATCCTGCACTGTGCCCTGCATGTCACAGTTCACACTCGCTGAAATGACACCTGAAAAAACACATTTTCCTCCTGTGGTTTTTTTATGACACACCACATGATCAGAGCTATACTTGGATCCTCACAGGTATTATACATGTTAAAGTACAGACCAGAGACCCGTGGGCTAAACAGAATATAACTGAATATAATTTGGTTCCAGACAAACTTTTCTCTCAGATCAGGAATAAATAACAGGACCTGTGAAGTATGAATAAAAGTTTATGACTGAAAAAGCAGAAACATTTGAATATTTGACACTTTTGCATAATAAATTAAAACAATTTCTAGATTTCTGTCAATCATCTAACCAACGGTCAAAACCTAAATGGTTTCAGCACTAAAGGACGGCCTGTTTAATCATTAGCGACATCAACGTACAGTTATATGATACGATTATTTGTGCAACTTCACCACATCACAAGGGCACGGCAGCTGCTCTGCCCGCTGAGCCACCAGCAGGCTTCTACTACCTCGTTGTCCTTCCGCAACAGAAATCAACCATATTTTTTCCTCCTTTTTAATTCACACTCATAAAGCACCTTTCTCCATGCATATCCATCTTTCGTTTCTTCCCCTCCTTCTGTTAATCTCTCTGCTCCCTGTTGTTTTTCTCCTGTTAAGGAGTTGGTGTAATCCCTCTTTTCCTCTCCCAAAGCTCCCTTCTCATCGCTCCATTTTCTCTGTCCCTGTCGAGAGGTGGAAACATCCTCGTGCCATCTGGTCTATGGTGCGACTGGGTAGCCTGTGATGGGATTCTTAATCATCCATATTCTCTGCCTGTGCTGCAGTCTCTGTATCCTAACACAGTCCTAACACAGGCTCCTTCTGTCTTTAAGATTATTTCTTCTTGTCGTTTCTTTGGCTTCTCTGTGTCTGTCATTTTTCTCTCTGCCTCTTTCCCTCTCATGTGCAGTGTGCACCATTAAGGGCATTTCATCAAACACCACCGCTGCTGCTGCTGCAAAGCTCTGATTCACACCAGTAAATCAGTGCTAAAAGCACAACATTTGTATGAATATGTGCTTCTGTGTGTGCGTGTGAAAGCACTGTGAGTCACCAAAAGAACAAATAAAATCCTTCAGACTGCAGGATGTGTATCGTATATGGTGATGACGTGGTAACTATGGTGAATATACTGGATAACACAATAATCTAAATATAGAAACAAAGTTTCTGTAATAATAAATCAAATATAATATATGCAGTAGCAGTTAAAAGCTTGGACACACCTTCTTATTCACTGGTTTTTCTTTGTTTTTATGACTTCCCACATTGTACATTGTTTTACCGCTGATTATGTGTGAATGAGGAACTCTATCAGAAGGAAGCATGTGGCTCTCCTACACTTGTTGCAGCGTGAGAAATGTTATAAAAATTAGGGTTACACAGTTAGTTGGATGTTTTAACTTATACAATGTTTGTTCCTATTTATTACATGTCCTGAGGGCACTTCCCTTTGCACAAGAACAATAAATTCAACTTAAACTCTGATGCTTGAATCCGATGCTTCTTATTTAAGGGTTTTACTTTAAAATTCCCGTAACAAGAACTGTTCCAGATTTGGAGTGGGGTACAAATTGTTGTTAAATAACTGTTATTGCTTCCCACTTCACACAAAGCACAGTAATAAAATGAAACTGTATGAGCCTTTTGAGAAAAATGTGCTTCCATGGGGACAGTCCTGATCATGTACTCGCTGGGAGGAAGTGAAGGGACCCAGTTTGCAGCCCGATACGAGCAAATAGAGCTACAGCATTCATGGCTGTCAGCCCGACGTGGGTTACATCTGCTGCAAAATACGTGTGTGATTGTTCAAGACTTGTTCTTACCTATATCGTACGCCATGAAGTCAGCAGAAAAGCACTTGGCTCCGTTGCTTAGCGACGTGTCATTGTGAGTGTTTCCTCCGAAAACCAGCACCGTGCCACTCAGCAGCACCGCAGAGTGGAGATACCGTGCCAAACCACTCTCCCCGAGGATCATCCTGCAAGCACACACACACACACAGTTAGAGACAAACACACACACACAGAGAAAACAGACTGCAGCTCTGCAAGTTGAGACATATTAGGAAAGTGTTAATTTGTCAGTGTGTGTGTGTGTGACATGTGTGTCCATGGTGCCATGTTATTGATGGTGTCTGTCTGGCTGTGTGACCCGGCCTGTGGTGACTGCCCTTCATACCAACTGTTCTTTGGGAGCAGCACACACACACACACACACATACAAAAATACAGAAACATTCAACACAGACGTTGTAGGAGGTCTCAGTCTGCTGTGTGTGACCGCTTCGAGGTCAAAGGTCACATATCGGAGACCAACTGCGGTGGCTTTCTGCGGCTCCTTCAGTTACTGCAGCGACTGACGCTTCTTAAAGGAACACACTGACCGACTGATAAAACGATCTTTTTCAACACATTTTCAGCAGAAAGCTCCCGATATGTCGGCATTGAGTCACCTGCATGTTAGTGCCCATGACCTGCTGGGGAGCACTAACATGCAGATGACTACTATCCTGCCCTGGTGGACATATCAGGAGCTTTCTGCTGACACACATGACATGATCTTCACATCGAGGCTGCAGCTGTATGGAATAACTGGAAATGTTTCAGCCTGAGAATCTCAAAAGTCGACCAGCTCAAGTGACACCTGACTCTGACTCCAAATTCCACGCGGAAAAGTGAGAGCCACAGAGAGACAGCAGGTTGTGTGTGTGTGTGTGCACATGTGAGCATATGTTCATGTGTGTGTGTGTGTGTGAAGGAGGAGAGACTGATCGAGCCGAGCGTCCTCTTTCACCCGTCCATCTGCCCGGGGTGACCTGAGGTCAGACTTGCCTGTCACATCCTCCTATGCTCACTCTGCTCTCCTCTCTCTGAGAAGCACACTAATCCTCTTTCTCTGCATATATTCTGAATACAAAAGCAACATCGTGTATATACATAGAGGTTTGGTTAGGAGGTATCATGAATACATGAAGATGTTGATCGATTTCTGTCATGTTCTGTAAACAGAGCTCCTAAATCGTACACACTGGTCCTTTAAAACCTTGTGAATAACTGGAAACCTGTCCAGAATGCACTCTGACTTTGACCTGGTGCATGATGGGATTGGCTCCAGCTCCCTGAGCATTTCAGAGAAAGGCTGATTGGATTTATAAACAATAACGGATGTCAATGTAATTTCCATTTTGGCAGGTTTCAAGCGTCGCTGCAGGACGTCAACATCTTTTGAACACCGAAATGTTTGCAGTGAATACAAATGCATATTTATAAGTAACAATGTTCTGCATCTTACCATGTTTTTGTGTGGACGTGGTATCGGTACAGGTGGTCCACCAGGCCGTATTTGTTGTTGCTAAGCGCCTTGTATCCCCCGTGGACGAACACACAGCCGCTGGCCTCATCGTACACACTACTGTGGCCGTAACCTCCCTGGACCACCGCGCCTCCGGCAGACACAACCTGCCACGAGTTAGACCCTGAGACACAAGAGGGTAGAGAGAGAGATCAAAGTTGATCACTTAGAAAGTTTTTTTGATGCTTTGGCAACTTGTGCTTTTCACTTTCGTGCCAAAAAGCAAAAGCACTTTTAATCCTGGAGGTGCGACAGAGCGAGGGAAGAGAAAGGAAGAGAGACGGAGAGAGAACGAGCCAAGCGGTTAAGAGAGGCCAGAGGAAATTACAGTTTACTGAATTATAAAAGCGAGCCTTTATTAGTCCAGCGTGTGGCATACTGATTGACTCAGGTGCATAGAAAATCACTTATTAAAAAACAGACGGGAATTACATCATCCGAGCAGAGACCCCAATAAAGAAAAAGACACAACATAACAAAGGAGTAGAGAACTTCAAAAGCCTGAGAGAAAAAAAAACGTGCCATCATCTGGAACAGTAAACCCCCGAGAAGACGAGTACTACAGAGAGCAGAGAGAGAAAACCTGAGAAACTAAAAGGAAACGAACAAGGGAAAACCGCATGCAACGCCCTAAATGTATCTTTTTTTTATCTAAATGTCATCTCTATCAAGACTCTGCATCTGAAGACACCCACTGGCAAATGACGGCAAAAGTTTCACCTGTAATAACACCTATAAAACTCAACAGCGGGTCTTTGAGCAAGAATGAACTGAATAAAAATACAAATGATTCTAAAGTTCACAGTGTTTTAAATGTTTACTGCACAGTACCATCTATAAGTGACATTGCTCATGTATAGATGTCACTGGATGATATGTTTAATCACAGTTTATATCATATTTAACAAGCCACCCCTCGATGGGAAATCTCATGACGTATCAAACACGTTTTTTATATTTTACATATCTGATTTCACCGCTGAATTAGTAATGAAATATCCTCTGACTGCCTTAAAAAGAATCACCCAGTTTTGTGAGTTGTCAAGTGAAGAAAAGTTTAATTTGTGCCTTCTTGCATTCAATGCAATACATTAAATTGTTGTTTTTTTTGACACAGAAAGGTCCTCAGACGCCCTTAAAAAAATTCAATTTCGTGAGTTGTTGAGTGAGAAGAATCTTTGTGAAGCGCTGTGTATGACAAATTCTTCATTTGTAAAAAGATCTGATAATTTCCCTCCATCACATAGTCGTATATCTTGGCTACAATTCTTCAGTAACCAAATTTAACCAAACCTCATGAAAAGCACTGAAATGAAATGTTGTATTTGGCTGATATGTCAGTATCAAATATCAAATATCAACCATCAAAAATCATGTCATGGTCTGGCTCTAAGGCTTCGGCAGCATATTTCTGATGAGAACGTCGTGTCTGAAAACTGCATTGAACTGAGGAACGAGAGAGAAAGGGCGATAAAAAGTGACAGTGACAGACGGCAGAACACAGGCCACGAGTGAAAGACCTGAAAGAAAGAGCAGGAAAGAACGGGAGAAACAGCGATAAGGAGGAGAAACTATGAAGAAATTACAAGAAAGTAGAAGGTCAACTCTCATCTCATCTCTGGCAGCTAATTGGTGTGAACCTGCCTCTCTGAGTGGTCATTAAATCCTTTTACCTCATCTTTTACACTCCGCTTCTACTTCCCTCCGCTCGTTTCGAGGTTAGTCGCTCCCTCTGAAGCCTAATGATGCTCAGTGCAGACTTACGCTGTGACAATGTCAGAGGAGAAAGAGGAGGGAGGG
The DNA here is from genome assembly GCF_000972845.2 of Larimichthys crocea. Lineage (NCBI taxonomy): Eukaryota > Metazoa > Chordata > Actinopteri > Sciaenidae > Larimichthys > Larimichthys crocea. Next base: position 24,433,717 of record NC_040013.1, read on the forward strand.
AGGAGACGGAGGTGGGTGAAGATGAAAGTGATAGACAGAGAAGGGGAGAGAAGGAAGGAAAAAGGTGAGGCGGGGGGGAAAAGAGCAGGAGATGACGGGGGCCCGAAACCAAGGCCCTGCAGATGAAAGGTAGAAACACAGAGGGGGAGCTGAGAGCGTGGAAGAAGAGCGAGAAGGAGGGATGAGAAAGAGAGAGGAAGAGGGAACGTGGTGGATTCATTAATCATTGGCTTCGCCCAGACACTCCGGCCTGCGTGCCACCTCTTCTTAATGACCACACTGTGTGTGTGTGTATGTGTGTGTGCTTTGTGTAGCTGCACGTATTTGCCTTTTATAGTGTTGTGTGTTTAATGAAAGGTGTGTGCATGTGTGTGTTCTCCTCTCCAGAATGTGTCAAAGATCTAATTTTCAAGGCTGTGTGACACCACCATCTAGTGGCCATATAGAGAAACAGATATAAATGCACAATAAATGGCCAGAAGTATGAGGACAGCAGACCATTACATTCATCTGTGGGTAGGCCAGCATTACTGTATGGACCTGGCTTTGTACACAGGGGAATTGTCATGATGAGACAGAGGTGGAACAAACACAAACTGTTGCCACAAATCACTCCATTCATCTTCAACTGTAAATCATTTTTTAAAAATGAATTACGTGTGTAAAATTCCTGTGTGAAGACTGAAAATGTCTCTGTTATTGATTTCCATCAATCAGAAGTCAGTCAGTGCGTGCACTTACTGATGTTGTACTCCTGAACTTTGTTTATGTAGCTGTAGATCGGCGAGTAGCCGAAGAAGATCAGCATCACCGGCTCGCCGTCGGCCAGCTCCACCACGTGGGCGGTGTGCCCCTCTAAGGCGTAGGGAGGAGGCGGGGCCGGTTTCTGCGGCGACCAGGTGCGTCTGGGAATGTTGAACACCCACATCTCGTCCGTCACGTTGGCTGATTTCGCTTCAAGCTTTCCACCAAACATGTAGATGTCATCCTGCATGAGGGGAAAGATGGAAAGAGGGTAACCTCAGTATTTTTCAGCCTGGACTCTCATTTTTGTGTCTATGTGACTGATGGGGTCAACAATTTTTGAAATTGATCCAGTACTGAGAGAGAGCGAAACCAGCATTTGTGCACCAGCGAAGTATATCTACCAAAAGTGCTGTTTTTATCACTGACAGCTCAGATTGTTATTATAAGTGTCTGACAACATCACAGAGAGGAAGATCTGCAGTAATCGACCTCCTAACACCGTAACATTTGATTCAAACTAAATAAAACTCACTAAAACTTTGGTTTGTCTTTCAAACAATCACCAACTCTGGCTTGGTCGAAATAAACCTTCAACCAAGTTAAATGTTAGTTACTTTAGCAAGTCGGCTGAAGCTATCTGTCCATCGGGAATCTCTGTAAATAGATTTGAAGCTGAGACAGCAAATAAATTCTGACCCATCTGCATCAAAAAAGAAAGCACGTTATCGGAAAGCATTTCATTGGATGCAAATTTAGTTTTGACCCCCCAGTGCAGAATGTGTCGTCAGCAACTTTGTATAGGAAATGACAAACGCAACAAAACCTTGAAAAAAAATATTTTCTTTTCATTGTTACACTTAAAATATACATTTTTATTGCATGGGGACTTTAGAATCAATGATTTTGTTTTATTCCAGAGTTTAAATGATGAACTAACATGCATTTATCTCCACATCAGTGCAGCCATGCTGCTTGTTGTCACCTAAAATATCAGTGTAAAGCTATAAAGGTCAAGAAGGGAAGAGTCAGCAGGTCTGGTCGGAAGTCTCTGTTACTCCCGGAGATAAAAATAAAACATCTCTACAGAGATGAAGTGAAGTAATTCCTTTTTCCTTTTTAGGTTAAAACTTTTGCACTGCCTCCAAATCTTCTCCAGGTTCTAAGTCGGTCACTGTGACCTCCTCCAGATTAAAATCTCACCTTCATCACAGAGACATTTGTCTTCATTCTCCCTCTGCCCTTCACTATTAATTGATCTCTTCCACACAAAATGAGCACGTGTCCCAGTATTTGGACAGTGACACATCGTGAAGTGAGCGATCTATACTGGACACATGGATGCTTCCGGCTTTCTCATTTCTTCACAGGTAACGGTGAATAATGGTTAGTCTAGCATTTTCAAGTGCATAGTTTCCAGAGGTAAGAATCACTTTCCTTATTATATTAAAATATATTTTAAAGCATCATCATATCACACAGACAATTATATATTTAAATAGCTTGTTTCTTCTGACTAATAGTCAAAAACTAAATATATACTCAATTTGAAACAGAGGAAAGAAAGAAAAATGATTTGAGAAGCTGCGACTACAAAATGTTTAAAAGATTTATAACTTATCAGCAACAATAAAACAGGAAGTCTCAGCTAACTAAACTTCACATGAAGTGAAAGACAAAGTGAGTTTGTCTTTCGGTTCTTACAGTGTTGATTTAAACCGAGCAAAGACGAATATAATTTAAAATCTAATTACAAAGCTCCGTTTATGTGCCGCTATCACTGACATGCAGTTCTGCTGTACAATGACAAGAAGTGCACTTTAGCTACGCTATCATTTATTTTTTATTGTTCGCCACAAATGAGCTAAAGCAGAATTGTATTTCCAGAAGTCGAGCTGTCAGTGTTAATACAGTGAAGTGATTGTTGGTTGTTTTAATCAGCTGCGGGTGTTTCTGTTTGACCCTCACATACCGAGGAAGACGACAGACCAACGCTCAGATCTGAAACTTTTCACTAAACCTTTGTGAAGATGTTGAATAAATTATGAAATTTGCATCTTGCCATGAGTGTGGTCTGCGTTTACGTTTGTGCGGGTGTGTCTGCTTAGGTGTGATGTGTAAACACAGTACTGTATTTTCATATTTCACTTGCAGCCACGGCTGTATTACCTGGTAGAGAGCCAATGAGTGGCCATATCTGTAGAGGGGGCCGTTGCCGACGGGCACCACATCCCATGTGCTGCTCTCCAGGTTGTAACTGTTGTAAAAAATTAGAAAAAAATCAAATAAAAACTGAGTTGGAAACTTTAATAATAATAATACATTTTTATTTAAAAGCGCTTTTCAAGGTACATTAAACATTAAAAGCAATTTTAAAAAGGTGTGTTTTGTGACTTTAACTGTGATGATCAAAAAAGTAAAAATACATTTGTAGTTTATTTTTCATCAAACTTGTGATGGAAGAAGTACTCAGATACTTTACCTTAAGTAAAAGTACTACAGTAATACCACACTGTGAGATTACTCACTCAGTGGAATGTGGGTGAATATAATATTAAACTATGGCTCAGTTCCCATCATGTATTCTAGTAAACTGTGCTTGCTCACCTAAACTACTGTACCTTTGCTTACCACGCTGTAATGGGTCTACTGGCTGTCATTAGTAAAGCTTTTTTCTTTGATTTCTACCCCTTAGATCAGATTTACAGGACGGACAGCTGCTGAGACAGGTTGGTGCTGCTTACTTGAGGACCATGTGGTAGTTGGAGTAGTTGAAAGAGTAGCCTCCCACCACCCACATCAGCCCAGAGTGCACCAGAGCCTGATGGGACGCCCGACCCAGAGACTGAGCTGACGGTTTGATGCTCGGCAGCACCCAGAAGGCCTCAGTGGACGGGACGGACAGAGAGCAGTCTGGACCTGAGACAAAGAAACGGAGGAGAGACGCATTCATCTTTAATGACCACAGACAAACAACACTACACAAGTGCTCTGTAATTTGTTTTGAAAAGTTTTCTGATCAGAATATTGACGAAACATCCATCTGTTAGATAACAGATACTGTAATACAGTCTCCCGGCTGAGGCCGCAGTCCCTGGCTGTTAGACATTGGTGGGAGAAGGTTAAGGATGTTTATCTACATGGAAAACATTAAAAGACACTGTTGATTAAGCGCTCCCTCGTTATTTCATTTTGTGAGCCGAGAGACCACGAAACGGTGAATGTGGATTTCTTTTCCCATCGTTCCATCTGACGTCTCCATCTGGTTCTCATGGGAACCAATGAGACCGACCGACAAAGAGTTCCTTTTTTAAAAAAACAACTGAATATTAAAAGCTGTTCTTAAATCAAATAAACCACCCACAGTTTTGTTTAATATTCCCTCATGCACATACAGATAATTAAAACTTAGAAAAAGGAGATATCGTTTTTTTCCCTATGGGAATAAAACATGAATAGAGACACATTACATATTTTGTTTTGATGCATCCACTGTCCGATCTTTCCGTTAGTGAATCTTTAGATAAGATCAGACAATCCTTTGACTTCTGGAGAGCGTTTAAGTAAAAACACAGAGAGGCACGCTGATTACATTTAAGAGCTGTTGACCGCAATACTATCAACACTATGATCTTTTTTTTTAAGTGTGGTCTGTTGACCTCTCTGCCCCTCAAAGAGTCCAAGAGGCTTAAACCAGCAGGGAGCTTCTAACGAGGCAGAGAGAGAGACAAATGAGCCACGAGGAGGAGAAAGAAATAAAAACACTCACTCACAGTGGCATGAGGAGAGTGGAGGGACGGGGAGGGAGACGGGGAGGACGCGCTCTTTTCATTAACACGAAACCGTATTTTTTTGCTGGTTGCCGTGGTGACCAGCATCTTTATTACCCCCACTGTTTGTGCATCAGATGGCCGCTCTGAGGCTGCGAGGCCGTGACCCACACCGAATCTGCAACCCGCAGAATCACACCAACACCCACGCGGACTTTCTGCAGATTGCAAACCGAACAGATACGCTGCCTGTGAACTACGGATGTTTACACATCTCCACCCACCTTGTGCATATGTGTGACAGCCGTGCGCTGTTTTAATTTTGCATTAAGACACCACTGAGGGGGTGCCACTCGTCACACGGATTATTTACTTTTAACGAAATTTTGTAGAGCAGTTTGCACTTGGTTATGTGAATACTTTGAATTTCCAAAGAGGTTGTTGAGGTTGAGTTTGTTCTCAACCCCCTCCATCCATTAATTTATGATAATAGACCCCTCATCATGCAGTATCTCTTATGTAATGCTTATCTTCATGCAGATTATAGAGTTCTGTATTGCTCGGGTCAAACTGCACACTCACACAACAAGATGCACTTTTTATTCTGAATGCAAACAAGACTATATATTCTCTGTTCACTGTTCTCCAGAGCCAGATGTACGTCTCTAGGAAACAGTTAACCACTCTGGACAAAAGGACCAAACTACTGAGGAGGTCTCAAAGTATAGATATCTTGGTTTGGTGCAAACAGAGCTCTTTTTTCAATGTTCAGTCAGGAGCATTTAACTTTTAATCAATTAAAAACCTTGATTACGAACTACTTTGTGTTCTGTTGCTGTATGCTTGTTTGTTTTCTTGTTAATTATGTTTTGTGCGTATTGAAAATGAGGGCACACCTTACAAAGGCTGAATAAATACGTTTGTTTGTTTATGTGTTAAAGTAGTAATTGTCAAGATTAATGCTTTTGCAAATGCATTTGTACTCTCTCTGCTCTATGTCGCGTCTTAGTGGCCGTGTGGCCTATTTTTTATGCAAATGTTCAGGTTTTGTTTTGAGTCTACTGCACAGAGATATAGGACAAATCCTGTTACAATTATCGATTGAATCGTCACACACTGCAGTAATAGTGTTATTACCTTTCGTATCTTTCATCTTAAATCATCTTTTGCAACACTTAACTTGCACAGAGACACAACCTCAAAGATACCTGCAGACTTTCAACAGCATGACCCTTATGGTTTAGTGCATGACCAGCAGGCAGACATCATATAGAAAAAGATTTCTCTGTCTCTGTCTCGCTCTGTAATTTGAAAGATTAGGAGACAGATCCATTAAATTAAAATGCTGAAGATAAGACCCTCTGCCACAGTGCAGGAATGAAGTGAAATGACTTTAATAATTTAAGGTGGTACTGAATGGGTGTCTCTATATGTCTGCTGAGTCTGCCTGTTGTTGTTTTTGATAACTTGAAGTGATTGCGAGCTGATATTTCCTGCGAAATGTCTTCAAAAGCCTAATTAAGAGTGAACAGAGTTCTAATTTCACGCCAGCAATCAATTGGTCAGGGCGGATGCAGCATTCTGAACGATCAATTCAGAGCAAATCTCTTCAAAAATGTTTTTTTTATTGACAGTGTTACTTTTTACTGACACACATGCTGCTTTTTTTCAGCTCGTCTAAACTCGTTATGTCCAGCAGACAAAATAAGATACAATAAAGTTTAGAAATGAACATTTAAGAACTAAAAGTGGCTTCACGTCTATCGTTTTCATCTGTTTGTACGTGTGTGTACACCATGTATCCAGGAGGGGGCAGTGCTTCACCAGCTGATCTGAGCTGCAGTCAGATTCAAAATATTATCATCAATATGAAAGATATCACTGCTTCTGAATTGTTCGAGGGTCAGGCAGAGCATAATTAAACACTTAGTGTTGTGAGTGAGATTGCACAAATCTCCCATCATAGATACAAAACTAATATTAATGTGCGTGACTTTCATATTGATAACAAATAAGAAGCTATTTAAGCAATATGTGAAGATTCTTCATTGACAACAACATTAACATTGAGAAATCACTAAAAGTGCTTTCAACAAATGAGGTAGTTACTGAGGAAACTGGCAGCATCTTCAAGCCATTCAATGTATTTCATATTTATGGGTAGTCCATGTTAGATTTTATCAATGTGCATCAAGAAATAAGCAGCATTTTCTGAAAAATAAGGGAGACCAGCATTGTAAACTTGTTCCCAGTCACAATCATGCCACGTATCATAAAGTTCTTCTGCCGGGAGGAGGAAAGTGTTCACAAGTGAAACATAAAACAACAAAAATCATGAATATATTACGCACCAGGCAAGATGTCCCAAGATATCGCATCAATTGTTTCATGATATGAAATAATGTTTAATCGGGAAGCGTTCCGACGAGAAAACTGCTGCTGTCGCGCTGTTTGTAACCACTCATCCTGTCTGTTTCCTGCTCGCCGCCTTTTCACATTAATAATGAACAAAACAGAAACATCAAAAAGATCCCTCTCTTCATCAAAGGCATCATGGGGAATGTAGTGTTTGTTTTGAGGATGAATAACATGTGCTGATTGGCAAACTCGACTAAATTGGGTTGATTTGTGACAAACATGATGAAATACATGAAGTCATTGCATGCAATAGTTTTATGTAACCTAAAACTTTGATATTATATATTAAAGTCATAGTCGAGGTAGTCAGGATACATCTCTAGCTCTTTCCTGTCTTTACATTCTCACCCCATCTTCCTTCTATCCCTCTGAAATCGTCTTTGTAAACCAGTTTCAGGCAAAAGGCCGAACTCCAGTGAGACCAAAGGCTCCTCAATAGACTTTCTCAGCTCTTCCACATATCTGCTTTAACTTCCCTGATAAAATATTCTGTTCCCTCTTCGCTGTCCCGTTTGTCCTGCTCTTTTACCTTGCCAGCTGTCGTTGCAGACGCAGAGCTTCTCTCCAGTCAGGTCACAGTAGCCGTGATCCGGGCTGCCACAGTTATCCCTGCAGTACGGGATGTTGCAGGCTTCTCCTTTCCAGTACTCCTCACATTCACAGTACACGCGACCCGAGACGGAGTTCGCTGTGGTGCATCTGCCGCGGCCCGAGCAGTTGTTGGGACACGAGTTTATCCTGCGGGGGGGGAGACACAGTTTGGGAGGATGTCATGGAACTTCTTCAAGGTTATACAGTACCATGAGCACAGAGAATACTTGATTGTGACAGGCCAGATAAAAGCTTTGAGACACTGTGGATGTCTCTTGAAAGAAAAGCTGAAGTAGTAGCTGCAAAGCATTTTAGGCAACTACAGTCTTGTGATTTCTCTTGCTGGTTGTAGTGCTGAAGACAAAAATGATCACCAGCACTGCAGCTCTAAGGAGCTTTTTAGCCCCTTTTAGCTGATAGTTTTGGTTCTTAAAGCGTATTCACGACATGTTTTCCTCACATCTTAAATCTACCATATGATTTAGGGGAAAGAAACATTCCCCCTAGCTGTCGTATAAGAATCAATCGTTTTAAAGCAGGATAATTCTCATGCAGTCATGGGAAATAATGCATTCTGTAAAGGTAAATTAGCCATCATGTCATGAATGATTTAATAACTGCACAGCCTGATTTTTTCTTACTCTTTAATAAATATGGTGAAGAATGAATGAACCGATTAGACCAATGACGTAATACGAAGCTCAGAACAATGAGTAGTGAACATTAGTTTAGACATTCACCTCTTGTTCCCGCATTTGAATGCATTTATTCTAAAAAGGCTTTGAAACACAGGCCTCTGACAAGAAATATGGGACATATAAGAGATATGGAGCAAGACAGATATCTTTTCAAAAAAGGAGAAATTAGATATATAATGAGAAGGACACAAAGAAAAAGACACAAAGGAGACTGAAAATGAGAGACCATTATATATAAAGATCCAGCAGGCTAAGTAGTGGGATGAAATGAGTGAAATGACACATACTGTGAACTGTAAACAAAAAAAAAACATTGATATACCGATGTGTCAGATAAATACACATGCTGAAAGAGATGAGAGAAAACCATGAGCAGAAAATCATCTTTTCGTTAATACAAAAAGCTGGTTTGCTACCGTGACAAGAGGGTCGTCATGACAACCTTTATTTCCCCTCTGTGTGTGTGTGTGTGTGTGTGTGTGTGTGCCGAGAGCCTTGAGGCTGTGCGGCTGTACACTAACTCCCCCCCCCCTCTCTCCCACGTGTCCAACCTACCACATATCATTCAATTTTCCATCACTCCTGGCACAAAGCAGCCAGGTTCGTGTCTGTAAGAGGTGGCGACACTGTGTAGACAGCATTACGACGGCGCGCTGCGAGTTTGTGTTTGTACTGTACACAGGGGTGGAAAATAATAATAATAATAAGAAGGGACACCAGCTGCATGCAGTGGGGAGCCAGCAAACAGAGAGTCGTGATGCATTCATGGTGAAACACTTCCAAACCCTGGTGTCTGATTTAAAGTATAACCGCTACTACCTCTGTAACAAACTAATCAAACCTTTAGAGTAGAGGCCATCTCATTTTTTTAGCATGTAGGGCATTCTCCATTTTAAGGGCACCTATTATATTAGATTTTCTCCACTGGAAGGGCACCACAGAGGGCACTTCATCACGTGTTTTTGCACATAGAGGTATCCACTTTGCCGGTTTTGGTGTTTTTAATGGGTTCGCTGAGTTAGATGTGAAAATATTCTGGCTCAGCCTAACTCTCAGTGCATCAGACACCAGATCCAAAAGAAAAATCAAGACAGCAACAATCATACTGCCAAAGTGGAGGCTTCAAAACAGTTGTCCACTGGGTATATATGCATGATAACAAACAGTTGAACAACAGAGTCATTCATTTGTGTTCATGTTTCCCCATGATGAATAATCAATCCTTGCGTATCTGCAATCTGTGTGTGTTTGGATTAGTCTGACACTGGGACAGAAAGGCGGAGAGTGGACGCTTAACGTCTGGACATACGAGTAGGCGATGTTGAAGCCGGTCAGGTTGTAGGCAGCGTCGCTGAAGAAGTGAAGCAGAGCGTAGCCGGACGTCGTCACTACCTCGGGGACTGTCTCGTTACCTCTGAACTCCGGTACAACTAGACCACTGAGAATAAAAAGAGAATAAGACACTCAGCCCCTATCAAAAAAATCATTTTTTAAAAAGTAATAATGATAAAAAGCTTTTTGAAATGCTGGTGAATTTTATGGCCTCTGATCTTAAAGCACCACAGGAGGAGATAAAAAGGATTCAATTTGAGCAACTGCAGGCCCCCACTACAAATACGACAGTGATTAGCTTTAAAGTAAAACAACATTGCAGTGCAGAGTCAAGCCGCCTTTCGCTTTTATTTGTTTGATGAGGTTTCTCAGTGGGGGTCGGCGGTTTCTTATGTGGTCGGCTTGTCTTTTTTAATAAATGCAGCGCACTGCAAACATCCTCGCCCTTAATGAATCTGAGTCAAAGCCTCCTCCCTGCTGTAACTGTAGCCTTTTTTTCCCCCCTCCAACACAAGTATGTAACAAATTATAATGAACAATGTAAGCTTATTTATTGTAGGTAGTAATCCTACATGAGTCTAGGCTTTGTATATACAGATATTTCTTCTTTGGTTGGAATGGGCCAAATGATCTCCTTTATATCCTGAAAGCAGCTGAACTCTCGACAGGAGATAAGCTGAAATTGCAAGCAGAATAGAAAGTGGGAGGTTGCTAAATTATTGTGCTATTACTGTTTTGTTTTTTTTAAATGAATTTCTGTCAAACGAAAGAGACCCACCCACACGCTTGTAAATTGTCCTTCGGAAAGAAAAAAAAAGCTCCAGAAAAAGAAGTGCCTTTCAGGGCTAATGTGAGTAATTGCAATATTTTTTTTCTATCACCGCCGTATTGCGGTACAGTGGTAATTACGAGGCCCATTGTTTGCCCACAAATGGAGTCATTTGACTTGCATAAGTGCAGATTTGTTGGAGCTTTTTGAAGCTCTGCCAAAGGCTACCTGAGTCATTTCCATATTCCCCCCTCCCTCCTTTTGCAGCTCTTGTATTCAGAATAGCGAGTGCTCACCTGAAGACAGCAATCAAAGGCGCATAAATGGAGTCTCCATCATAGACATACATGTGGTCCCAGCTGCACTCGGTGGCAAAGTGATTGAAGCGCAGCCTGAGTACTGCATTAGGACTGGGAGACAGATCACAGAATATATAGGTATGACAAAAATGCATTTGATGAATATATATTACCCATATGCTTCAAAATGATTCTTACTTTTGCAAAAGTGTATCTACTATTTATGAAGTCTGTGGTTATGATCACACATTGTCTCCGCAGGATGCTTCAGAAAGCCTTGTTGCCACACTGGTGATTATTAAATGTGTGTCTCCTTCACGCTGTAATTGGTGTATTTTTACACACAGGACACACTTTTACACCAATTCTGATCGTGTTTCTTTTCAGTATCCTGGTTTGAGAGCTCTAAAACAAGCTCCTCTTCCTGTTCTGAGAAACCTTTATATGCTAATTACTTCGAATCCTATCGCGGCAGGTCGCAAACACCAGGTTTCTAATCACCATCAGCCATATGTGCAATCTCAACTCATGTTAACAAATAAACATAATGATGGTAAATGATGTAAAAGCTGCAATCAAAGTGAATAAGCGGGTTGATTTATGTACAATGTGAATTTCTGAACCCAAATATGATCAAAACCAGAATAGGACTCCATCCCTGGATACTAGTGTGCATGTAAATGTAATCAGTGTTCATTGTAATACACAATGCAACAGCTTGATGGACACTTGGCCCATTTGATTTTGATTTCTTGTGGTTTCTTGTGGAAATTTTGATCTGATAATGCTGAAAAAGCTCATGGGGTTCAACCACCGGGGACTATGAATATTCAGAACAAATGTAATGGAAAATTTGGCAGCAATTTTGGACCAAAGTTGTGGTCAACTGGTTCATTTTGACCCGAACAGGCATGAACTATCCTCTCCTCTTGGGACCATCACTATCAACACCAAATGTTGCAAGAGATTTCCAACCGATCCAAACGTCGTCATCATAACCAGCTGGGAAGCATCTTTTGTCTTTTTTTACTGCGTTTAGGTGTAACCAGACCACTCCCGCTTAACTTAATGGGAAACACTTAACTGGAACATTTTCCCTGTGAAAGCTGTGAAAATCAATGGAAAAACAACTCTTGGGTGCGAACAGAACGGATAAATAACTAAGAGGACAAGTATAGCAAGTATAAAGACACACTTGACCTATCCAAAACTGGATGTCCTCAGATTTAGGTGAGTGAATGTGAATGTTCAGACTAAAGAACATTAAGAAATGATACAATCCATGTGGAAAAGCACCTACTCCTATCGCTGCATGTCAAGTTAGCAATAATAAATATGTCAATATCTGGTCAAACTTTCAAAATAAAGCACACTTTGGTTAGGTTTAGTTTAGTTAGTTGTTTGCTGTCGTCTCATGTTACTTACTTAGTTACTTAAATAGCCTATGTAACTTAGAAGAAGTCAGCATTGACATTTGCTTTGACACAGGATACATACAGTAGACTTCTAGGTGAAAGTCTTGTGTTTGTCAGACCCATCCATCCATACATCACCTGGCTTTGACCGCACATCAAACATTAAGTTACACAGCCATGTACAGACATAATGCAGGCAATATTCGACAAGTTTGGAGTGAGAACCATCAGGACATTTTGACCTTCTGGTTGTGCAAAAAGTCAGAGAATCCTCCGTCATACTGAATTCCTGTATTACTACGTGCACTCAGTTGGTTCAGCGTGCATATCTGAACAGCTCGGAGCACAATAAGCACATTCAAATACAACTCCTTCTGTTTACACAGTGATAAAGCTCTCTTTATCTGGAGCCCTTAAGGCTGATACAAGCTGGATGATGATAATAGGAGGAGAAGAAAAACACTGATACTTACTATCCTTCTATTAGCCATGTGCATTTGGTCTTGTACTTGTAGTTTACTGGTCCATCTGTGAGAGAGCCCGACAGGTCTGTTAACCTGTAGAAAGACACACAGAGGGGAGGAAAGACAGAGGTTCAGTCTGTGATAACCACAAAATGTGCTATGCACTAAAAATCAAATTTGCTGAATCAAAGCCAAACAAAAGGATCAAACTGAGAAGTTGCAGAGAACGTTTATCTTGTGGCAACCTAAAACAAGGCATCCATTCTTATGTCAGTGCGAGTCTCCATCACTCAGCTCAGGGGACGTCCTGTCGCTGAAACTGGCGTGATTTACTGACACTTCAAGTACTCAGATGCAGGTAGAGCCGATGTGAGGCTTTAAGAGCAGTCAATACTTTAAAAAAACACCTCACTGAATTAACTAAACGAACACTGCTGCTACAAAGGTGCAACAAGTCCTTCATGTTGGGTATTTTCAAAAGGATTTCCTGTTTAGTCTCCCTGCTGCACTATTCAAGTCTGGCTTTCACTTTTTCTTGGTTACAGTTGTTTGTTTTCTCTCCACTGTTCAGCATAACCACAATATTATTGATTTATTTTGAGCCCCAGAACCAAACCAGCAGTGCCGATTTGTGCAAAACAGGCAGAAGATCCATCAGCTCTGGTTTGTCTCGTCTTGTTTGTTCATAGAGTACTGAACCATGGTGAACTATGATGGGGATTAGTTTAGTTTAGCATAGCCTGGTTCTCATCATAATCCAAGAATCCACTAACCAGTGACTCTAAAGCTCGAGCGCCACACTTCACTCACAGACATGCATTTCCCAAAATCTTTCAATTTAAACGTGATGAACTACCCAACATTTACCTGTTTTATTTGACCTTCTCCCTTTCCAAGCATCGGCCACGCTACCTGCTCCTGTTTGACTATCAGCTGACAAAGATCCAGCGTTACACCTGCTGCATCATGTACATCCTGCACTGCATTTAAGTAGATTTCCGTGCCCTTGCTGCTGCTGCTGCGTAGCATACGGCTCACCAGCATGGCCAAATGGAGAACAGCCTTAGTCATGCATCACAGACACTGCTGATGGAGCATACAGCCATCCCTACATTATTTAACTTTGGGTTAATGTAAGTTATTTTCTCTTTCAGTCTGATAAAAATAAACCTTTTCACTTAGGGACCTGATATATATAAAATCAACAGAACTGATACACGAAACATGCAAAATATGTAGATATATAATCAAAGTGTCTCAGACAGCCTTGAACGAGGGAAACACTGGTGGCAGAATAACAACATTCCTTTGAGCCGACGGAACGTGACATCCTGCTAATGCCAAGGTAAGATAGTGAATGTTACGGTTGCCATAGCAATTCCGACATGACATATTCACGTGGCAGTTGTAATAACTACAATCCCGTGGTTAACGGCGGTCACACCTGTCAGTCAAATTGATCTCATTCCAATGCAGAGTGAAAAGGTGCAGATGGAGACACATGTCAGCGTCACAGGCTGCGCTGAAGACATCGCAGCCTGCCTCGGCTCGGACAGTATGTTACTGTATCTGCCGTGTGTGTGTGTGTGTGTGTGTGTGTGTTCATTATCTGAGCCTGCAGTGTCACTGGTCATAGTGGGGAGCTGCCAGACCAGACGGGAAGTTAGAAAAACAGAAAGTGAATTTTTTTTTGTTTTGCTGCGTCCTCTGGGAATAAAACAAAGAATAATTGTTTATTTGTGGAGCGGTTTTCGAGGCCGAGCTACGACGCGCTTCACAGGGTCGAGGGCAAGATAAAAACCGGTTACAGCAAAACATAAAATCAGATAAAATGGAACATTAAAAAGGAGAAACGTCCAAGAACCGACCCAGAAAAATAGTTTGTGAATTTAAAAAAAAATGAACTAACATCAGCAGAATGTGAAGAGGCAGCAGCTATGACGTTATGTACTGTGCTGCACAAGATATCCACAAAAATTTGCATGCTAACCTGAATAGTGCTGCCACACTTCAATACCAACACTTGCTACTTGAGTGCATAAGTGTGTTCACACCGTTAATAATGGCACAATGTGAAGGTGTGCTCATAATATACGCTGGTCACATGAGAGGAGAGCTCAGAGTTTATTTTATAATCGTTTGAGATTAAAAAGATTTATCTTCACTCACTTCTCAACCTGTCTGCAGTTGCATTGTTATTGTTGTTGTAACTATCTTTGGGAACCCAGAGCTTTATGACAGCAGGCAAAAAAAGGAGGATACTTAACTTTACTATGAACTAAGTCAGCATGGCCCTGAGCGATCTGAACTCTGCTCAGAAAACAAGAAGGGAGACAAAGTATGAATTCAGACTTTTTGTTGCAAACAACCATCATGAGGAAGTTATCTCAGCATGATTCCCTTTCATTTATTGCAATTAAATCTGCAAATTCTGTTTATTTTGGGTTCATACTGCCGTAGTAAGTGGGGGCAGGAGGTTGACCGGGTCATGGAGGAGATCAGCAGTTCAATCTCCGTCTCCTCCAGGCTTATGCAAGAATGACACATTTCTCCTTTAATACATCAATGCTTAAATCTGTGGAGCAATAAAATAAAGAGTAACTTAAACAAGACATACTCAACTGGCTCTCAACGGTAGAATTTAAGCTCCATGTTGAACACAGAATGAGGGCAAACATTAAAATGAAACATTTCTGGTGCAACTTCAACCCACTGTAGCCTAAAGGTGCTTCCTACGGTGAATGGCTCAGCGGCCTGCTGACTTCAGTGTTCTCTACAGCATTACTGAATGTGCAGCAGTGCGGCACAACTCAGTCAACACAGCTATTGACTGCATCTGATTCTACCAACCTGTCCAATAAACTACAGGCGGGCACATCCACCTACTTACGCTTACAAGAGTAGTTTGACCCACCAGCTCAGGTGGTAAAATAAAAGAATCTTTTTTCTTTTTTTTCAGGATTTGCCGTAGAAAAAGGGAGCAGAACTCGAGGTGGGACGCAGAAAAAAAACACAGCATTATCAGCACCGTCAGTCAGTGCATGAGATTAAGAGCGTGTCAGGCCAAATGTGCTGCTTCTCTGTAATGAGAAAGAGGGAGGGCAAACAGATTGCAGCACAGCCGGACACAGGCCACAGTAAATGCTACAATCCTGCCAATGAAACGCACGAACACGGAACACACAGCGCGTACACTCGCACGACACGTGAGAATGAAGACGTGAAAAAAAAAAATCACTTTTCCGTCTCACTCTCCATGTATTTCTCTATCCATCTCTCCAATCGGTTGCTGATGATCACAGTTTGATGCCCTGGCTTTAATCCCAGATTAAGACAAATGTTCATGTCATGACGCTGTATGACTCAAAAGACGACGATACTAATGACGGCTCTTTTACGGTCTCTTGCAGGAGATTACATATTTCTGGAGTGATATTCACAAGATCTATTGTTTGTTTTGTCCTGTCATATTAATGCAGCGGCGTTAGTGATGCTTTCATATCTCAAAAATTAAGACCGCATTTCATTTTACCTGCAAGATCATTGCAGGAGCATATTGTGAAAGAGAGAGGAGACAGCAGAGGTAATTAATAGAGTGCGATGTTCTCATCTAACATAAAAACAAACAAAGCAAAAAATAAAGTTTCTCCTGAATGTGGACGCTGTGTTTTTGACAGAGTGAGCTGAAAATGGAGAAATGGAAAAAGTGGAACAAGCAAAAATATGAGAGGCAATAAAAAAAATAAAAAAAATGTTTCAGGAGCATTTTAAGCTCCTGCAAACGCTGCAATAGCTAGTCTTTCAGTAAACCAGCTATGGTTAACTAGGTGTTAGGTATTTAGGTGCCACATGTGAGTCATGTATATTATGACAGCCTTCCTGACAATGCAACAATAACATCCCCTGAAGCCTCAAATGCATTTTCCCCTCACTGTGCACCAACATTATGAAACGCATGTCTATAGAACTGTTGACAGGACACCTAGAGGTTCAATCAAGGACATTTATACCTCTTTATGTTATCCTCTTTTCAACCAGTTCATATTTAATGTATGACACACGACAATTAAAGCCTGATCTAAGTTATTGTAGGTCACGGTCACAATCCTTTCATCCATTTTCTATCCTCTGCTGGAGGATAGAACCTATCACATCAGACACTGGCCGAGCGACACAGTACATCCTGTCAGGGTTGCCAGCTTATTGCAGATCTGATGTGAGCAGATAAGTATTTACACTCAGATTCATTTCTACAGACTGTGGGTGGAAACTGGAAACCCACACAGACATGCAGAAAAGCCCCCAAAAACTTTAGTGCTGTGAGGAAACAGTGAAAATCACCAAGTCTGTTTTTAAAACAATGATTTGAATGTGCCGTTTATCCCAAATTTTAAGTATGGATCATGATTTTGCACATGGATGACAATCATTTCCAGATAAAAAGATAAAAAAGAAAGTATCTGTATCTCAAAGGTTAAGCTTGGTGTGGCTCTCCTCGCAGCTTTCTTTTGTGATTATGCATAGACGCTCTGCAAGTCTATAAAAACATGCAAACGGTAGATCCCATTCATACTTAATGAGGAACTGACTGGAGTGGCGTCCTACAGCCCCAACAAACCGTCATTTCAAATGCCTCTCCCATTAATCTTCCCCAAAAAAGCCTGTCATAGAAGTAGATACAAGCAGCACACACACACACACACACACACACACACACACACACACAGCTGAGCTATAAATGGTAACCAAAGACAGCAGACAGTCTTGGAGTTCGCAGCATGAGGCCAAAGCCTTTTGACAGATTCCACAGGACTAGAATCAGACCAGAGTCCACACACACACACACACAATACATACATATATAATGTATATATACTGTGTCTGTGAGAAGAGGGGACAAAAGCACGGGAGTGTGAAGATGGCAGAGGCAGAGGAGGCATGAAGGTAGAGGAAGATGAGAAAGGAGCCAGAGAGAGCAGAGAGATAAAACAGAGACAGGGACGAAGGGGATGAGGTATAGAGGAAGAGAGTCCAGCACCCTTTGAAATATTCATCTGCTCCGGGTGAATAATTGATGGCATAGAGAAGACAGATGCATGAAGGATAGACGGACAAATGGGTGGAAAGAGAGCCAGAGGGATGGATAGAGAAAGAGACAGAGAGAGAAAGCCCCGTATCTCCAGGTAGTGAACGTACAAATACTCCTGTTTCAATTTGTCTGTCAGCACCTTCAAGGTCCAGCATGGCTGCTCACTCACACTTATTTTACGGTCCAGGTGTCACACTGCGATCATTACAGAGACAATGAAATCATCATTTCAAAACAAAGTTTAGGTTTTAGCAGATATCTCATAACTCTCTAGAATAAGTCAGTTATCTTTGATTCACTGAAGTGCATCATGATTTGTTCTTCTTCATTAGCATTATAAGTACTAAGGACACCTGCTTTATTTTTTCTAGAGCTCCAGCTATGTCACAGTTTTGTCTTTCAGAATCAGAAATACTTTAATAATCCCCGCAGGGAATTGTTTACTGGCATGCATAAAAAAATGCTTATATAACATCAATAATCAAAATTGCTTTCCTTTTTTAAGCAAACTGCACAAAGGATAGAAATAGACTGAAAGAATGAAACATTCAGTACATATTTTTAAATATGAACAAACACTAATGTATGAGGGACTTTCCCTACAGCACGATGCACGACCTGTAAATGGTTATAGGTTGTTAAGCCAGAGTGTAAAAACATAACATTTGTGAGTTTTTGACCAGCGGCACTATGAAGTAACCACGGATCAATAAGAATAACTTTTATTCCTGTGGAAGCTGCTCATTGGTGTAAAAAAAGGTTGACTTCAGTGCATGAAATTACCCAGATCTTCTGCATATACCACATTTTGTCACCCATGGAGCAAGCACACCAGAGCCAAGCCGCTAACTTCTGGTTTAGCCCTCTAGTAACTTGAACGGAGATACAATTATTCAATTGTGTGGCTCTTCCAGACTTCCCAAATGTTATCAGATTAAACAGATCAGATTTTGGTTTGGAAACAAGCCATTTCATGGCGGTTGTGACCCCCCGCAAAAAAAGTATCCACTGTTAAACAGCCACTTCTTTGACCGAGTAAGCTTATGGGAACATGTCTTCACTGTGCATCATGTGACTTTTGACTCTATTGGTTCCACAGCCCTTCCTCAGGGCTTGGAAGGAGTTGAAAAGAAAATGCATGTTTTGCTCACATGAAGGTATGAATGGCATGGCACACATTCCCTGCCATCTGCATCTGCATGTGTGGTGCGCTGAAAATATGGAGTCCCACAAATTTCATCTGGTTAACACTTGGTGAGTGTAACCCAGAAACAAAAGACACAGAATAATTCACTATGAGTTTGTGGTGGATTGCAATGTTTCAAATATAGAGCTGCAAATTCTAAAACAAATATCCTTCACACGCGTATTTAACCCAACAGCACAGACGATCTTTGCACTACAGTTTCAAGCTGGGCACCCAAATTAGTGTCACCAATTCTGTGATCGACCAAATGTGAAATATGGTCCCAACCCTCCCTTCTGTTCCCGAGTTATGATGCTGGACAACAGCCAGAAAAAGAGTTTGTGCAGTCGCAGTGGAGTTAATCTTTGACATTTTGGATATAAAATGTCATCTCTTTTGATTTTATCCTATTTATTATGGCCAATTACGATGAGGTTACAGTGACCTTTGACCACCAAAACCTAATCAGTTCATCCATGAGTGGACATTTCATCTAAGTTTGAAGAAAACCCCTGAAGGTACTCCTGAGATACTGGGCCAGTTCATACGTATCAAGCTGATTTTCATGGCCGCAGGGGTTATGTTTTATGCGGATGGATTTGATTATGCTGGATGTCCTTTAGGTAAAATAAAACAGTAGATGGTTTGCAATTAAAGAAAGGGATAAGGATGATGAGATGAGAAGAGGATGGTGTCACAGAGAAATATTTCCACACCTCAAGCTTCAGGCGCCCATCTTTACATTAGTCCACTGCTACAAGTCGTTCTGCCTGTTTTCTGAGCTTTTCCTTCATTTCGTTGCACTTTCTGCTTTGTCTCTGTGGTTTTTCCTACATTACAGGCATGCTGGGAGATGAGAGGTACTCCTTGGTAATCCTTGGACTTTGGAAAACTACAGCTCCCAGGAGCCCTTTTTGCTAGAGGCTCGAGATTTAGCCAAGAAAGGGGGGCCAGACTCGTCTATAGTGTCACACTGCATGGCCTTGTCACAGCTAATGCATCACCGGATTTAATGAGCTTTAATGGCAACCAGTAAGAAATCAAATTACATGGTATTAGCTTTTAAGGAGCAACAGCAGTGATGTGTCCAGACGGTGTGCGGTGACACCCAAACCGTCTCCGTCCCTGACAGAATTACATAACTGAAAGAATCGAGGAAAATGAAGAGTTCAGCTGACAGGTCAGGGTGTCTTACAGGATGCATGAAAAGGGCCTTGTTGTATTGATTTCCTCTGTCCTCGTCCACTATAAGACGGACATTCACTAACCACTGGTCTCCACAACAGTGTGGTGACACGTAATCAAAACAACCACACACAAAGACTTTCAGTAACGGCGTCGAGTCAGCTGAGCGTGACATCACTGTCAGTAACAGAAAGACGCACACGTGTTTGCGTTTAACTCCCATCAACTGTTTTCATTCCCCAACCCTTTAATCGTAACCTGACCCCTTCACACCACGCGCCTGTTCTTCAACTTCATCATAAAAACTGGCCTCTCCCTGGCAGGAGTCGTCCAGAATTGACTTCACCTCGCAAAAATGTCCTCCCTCATGTAAACACACAACCTGTTTGAAAAGAATTATAAAAATTCACACATGCTTGAAAATCCTCCAAGAATAATAGCACTCCTTAATTGACTATAAAGTCTTGGATGACCATATTTAGGAAAACGCAGCGCACGGCTGTGACTCATTCGAATGAAGCGTATAATTCACAACAATGCACAACACAGTGGAATTCCCTCTCGGGCCGTCTCCAAACGTCTAAATCGAGACACAAAGCTCACCGTCTGCCCCTGCAGCCTGGCTGCACTCACCAACACTGATCATTTCATCTGGCTGGAGGAGTTTTCTTTTCTTGGCACTTTCCTTTGGATTCTCGTCTGAATTCACCCTCTGAACAACTCTAATGCGGCAAATTAAAAAGGTGGTGTTATCATCAATCTGCCATCACGTTCCATATCAAAGAGAAGCTCGGGCGAACAAGCTACAAACTGTGTACAAATCATGCACCGGAGCACGGCCCTTAAACTTCTGCTGCATGCCTCAGCGCTGACTTTCTCTGCTGTAAATCTGTTTGATAAAAATCAGGAGAAAATACGTATGAAACTCATAAATAATTTTAATTCTGTACGTGTATTGCGTAAATATTAAAGTGGAAGAAAGTTTAACACTCATTGGGATTTGAACTAAAGTTTGCTGAGGTGAAATCACCGCCAGCTGGGTGAAATAAGCGCAGTGCAGACATGTTTCATCCAAAAGAAGCATGTAACCTCCTTCTGACATTTCAAAACCATCATTGAGCATCACTGTTCCATCAAGCGCCTTCTGTCCCAAACTAGACTGAAACGTCACAAACAAGGCTACAGACTTTATGATGATTATGATAGTCGTTATCAAATCAAATCAAATCTGATTTATTTGTATAGCCCAAAGTCACAAAATACATTTGCCTCGGAGGGCTTTACAATCTGTACAGGGAGTGACACCCTCTGTCCTTAGACCCTCGGTTCGAGTGAGGAAAAACGTGGCCACAAAAAAGGTGGAAGAAACCTCAGGAAGAGCCACAGAGGAGGGATCCCTCTTAAATGCAATAGATGTCACGTGTACAGGACAAATCAACACAAACATATTGTACAATTACAATGGATGATAAAATGATTACAGCAGCAGTGGAACCTGTGATAGAGATAGGGAGACACAGATGCACAGCAGCAGCAAATCATTAACTAACTATAAACTGTGATGGAGATATGGCAGCAATAATGACAGTATGGGTAGTGGACGTCGTGCAGGATCACAGCAGCAGCCACGATTCACGAGAACCTGCTGGATGAGAGAGCACAGAAACTTCAGGGAAGAAGTTTAGTCTAAGTCCCCCGGCAGTCTAATCCTTATGATGTTGATATCATTCAACATACATACAACAGTGGATAATGGGAATATCAGTTATTTCATCTATTTGGCCATAATAAAAATAGCATTGAAAGCATTGAGCAAATTATACTCGAGAGGAAAAGCAGAGTGATTATTCATCCTGAGGGAAATTTAAAAGGCAAATATATCTAGCAGTTGTTGAAACATTTAACTCAAATGCCAAAGTCATGATGTGCTAGGGGAAAAGGTCAGAGTTATTAAGGGTACATCCTGTGGGGACTATGAATGTGTGTATAAAATCGTGTGCCAATCGATGAAGTACATTTTGAAATAGTCCTCATGAGGAAAAAACAAGGCTTACGGAAAAACCAGAGGATTGCCAAGGTCCTCTTATCATGGATGTCAATGTACTAAGTCGAATAAATTGGGTTCATCCTCTGGAGATAATGAATCCAGTCCAGTAGTTGTTCTACAAGCTTGTAGTGTGGCTCTTTTGTAGTTGTAGACCACAACCTGCAGCGACTGGAACAAAAACAATAATCTTGGTAATACGTTCATCACGTTTCTATCCTCCCCATCAGGACTTGACTTGCAACGTCCTTGAACAAATCTATGATTCTCTGGGTGTTGGTAGGTTGGATCTTTAGTAATATTACAAATGCGTCAAACAATTTTGGGTGAGAACTGTTGAAAAGTCAAAGAAGACGAAGTTCCTGTTTCACTTCCGTCCTTTTTAAGTGAGATTGCTGAGACAACGTAAACTCCCTGCTGTGAACTGAATGTGTGTGTAGGATCTGAGTGCATCATCTCACATCTGGCACACAATGATAGGACGCGAAAGCAGATGAAATTTCAAACATTTGGTTTTGTAATTGAGTGTATTTCTCAGTAATCTGTCATCCTCACAAGTCTCTGGCTCACGTCTCCCCAGAGGAAACAGATTAACAAATGGTCTCCACAGTAACCTCAGAGCTTCTCTGGCCTGCCACTGCCGCCTTTTACAAGAATCCAACATCCCTTATTTCACATGTACGGTAGCGATATTATCTCGCCACTGGCAGTACATCCAGCTTCCAATTTCCACACCGTTTATGCTTGTATTAAGTTCAAACAGTCCTCTGATAAAACAGTAAGTAATATTATCTGTGACACCTCTTGAACGCTGCAAAACTCTCGCGGTGGATGAAATACACAAAAGATAGCGGCAGAGCTACGTAAAACCAGTGATGGATAACCAGACAATCCAGAGATGACGGCTGCATTGTTCACACCTATGAGAATGCACACATGTGCACACACACACACACACACAAGGTGCAGGGGTCTCCAAGCTGGGGCCAATAGTGAAGATTGAGAGATCTGTGTGGTGTGTGTGTGTGTGTGTGTGTATGTGTATGTGTGTGTGTGTGTTCATGTGTGTGCGTCAAGGGAGAGCAAAAAGAGGAGATGAATGACCAACAATTGAATAACCTTGACCTTCTCTGCAGATATCCTTTATTAAAAATCAAGAAAAGCCTTTCTGCTGGGAATAACGAGGGCAGAGAGTGAGTGAGGGTGTGTGTGTGTGTGTGTGTGTGTGTGAGTATATGTGTGTGTGTGTATGTGTGTGTGTGAGTATATGTGTGAGTGTGTATGATTGATGTTACTGGGTCTCTATCACCTACGGTATAGTCATGGTCCAATGGCTTTCACACCGCCGCATCATTCATCGCCCCCCAATATCTCTCTCTCTCTCTCTGACTCACACACACACAATCACACACACACACACACACACACACACACACACACACACAATCACACACACACACACATACACAAAATCACACACACACACACACACACAAACCATACACACCTCATATGGATCCTGTACCTCAAATAAGGTCAAAGCAAAGCTAATAGGAACATGGCACGTTTAAATAGAGAGAGAGTCAACTGAAACAGAGCTGAGAAAACAAGAGGAAAGAAAGAAGGAGGAGAACCGTAGAAGAAAGAAAAGGGGAGAGGAGGGGGGGGGAAAGAAAAACAGAGTAAAACATATAGAAGATGAGGAGAAAGAAGGGAGAAAATGAACAGAATAAAAAAAGGGATAGACAAAGGGGAGAATAAAGGAGGAGAGATGAAAAGATGGAAGAAAATACATGAAGATGAATGAAATGAGAAAAAGAATAGAGGACAGGAAAATATCAAAGAAAAGGGGAGAAGAGACAAGGAATAAAAAGGAGAAATAAAATAGGTAAGACACTGACAGAAGGGGGAGGTGAAAGGAAGGAGAGAAGAGGAAAGATGAAGAAGGCAGGGAAGGAAAGGAAAGGACAAGACAATGAACAAAGAGGAACAAAGAGGAACAAAGAAAGAAGAAATTAGGACAGAAAAGGAGAAAAGTGCAAAGAAAACAAGTGAAGACACAACACACACACACACACACACACACACACACACACACACATAAAGCTCTCCATCCTCCACCACGATCACACACAAACACACAGCGGGCTGCATATCGATGTGGACATCCATACACATGAGGTGACTTTGCTTTACCCATCTGCCTCTGTGGGATATGAAAGTCATATTCAAATATTCATCCTCTCGCGTTCGAGCAAACACAGCCTCATGCTCCTCCGTTACATCAGCAGAACCTCATCAGTCCTCGAGCTTTAACCTCGGAATAAAGAGCCGACTCCCTGATGACTGTCTGCACTCGAAAGGTTAACAGACTTTATGAGACAGTCTATTAATCTGGGGAGACTAAAAATGTCATACAAGAGGGAAATTCACATAATACCGCACCTGTCCTCAGAGATTATATCACCAGCTAAGTCATGATCTCAAAATTACCTAATCGGTTAGGTACTCTAGTCATAAGAGCTGGTCAATGTATGTTTTCCTGTACTTCTTGTTGTAAATAAATGTTATATAATCTGAGTAAAAATCAAAGTGTTCCCAGGCTATATAGTCCCTCCAGTAGGTTCCTCCCCGTTGTGCCCGGAAGACCGCCAAAGGAAGGCACCATGGGGGCATCGCAATCGCCATCTCAGCTGGTTCCTTTCAACGCAAAAGAGCAGCGGCTCTGCTCTGAGCTCCCCCTGAATGCCTGAGCTCTGTATCCCTGTCCTGCCATTCAACGGAGGAAGCTCATTTCAGCCGCTTGTATCCACAATCTCGTTCTTTCGGTCACTACCCAAAGCTCATGACCATAGGTGAGGGCTGGAAGATAGATGGACTGGAAAATCGAGAGATCCCCACAAAGCTCCGGTAAAACGTGCGCTCATGTTGGCTTGAACCAAGAAATTTCAACCAGTAATATCACGGACAGTTTCCTGATGTACGGACAGCTTTATTTGCTAAATGTAGCCAATCTTAGGTGGGCAACAGAACCTGGATCAGCAGCCTCCCTGTGTACATGGTCTCCATAAGCCCCCATATTAAAATATCCAACCTTGATGGTGATGCATTGGGATAATGTTCACATTTCCAGTTTCAGGGAGTCAACACTGTGTTTTTCTTAAGCATGATAGCTCCATAACCTGTGTTTATCACTGTAACCACGATGACTAAACTACCCTACCCATAACAAAGTACTTGATGATTAAACAGTCTAGCCAGATACTGCACAGGAAAAAATGACTGCACACAACTACGGTAAGTACGGTATTTCAAGTATGGTCAAAGGGAGTGTGATAGATGTTTGCAACAGACAGTTCGGGTAATAGTTTCACAGTATACTGTCACTTTCTTGCTCAAATAAGTTTGGCTGCAGTTCTGCGACAATATACTGAGAGACCTTCAGGTGACAGCCACGTCTTCAACAAGGAAATACAGCCTGTAGTTAAATCAAGAGCAGTGCTGTCTGCAAGATGATTCATTTCACATCAGCTCTACAGCAGCAACACAGCACACCTTTCCTCAAATAGAATACAGAATACTTTTTTTTTTGCTTTCTCCCACGGATGGTTGCATGAAGAAGAAATGTTCAATGCTCAATAAAATCATGAGCTAAATAAAAAGAGCTAAACAGTGACCGGCTCCAGATCCAGTAATTTTCTTTTCTGACCTTTTCAGAAAATCCTGATATAAAGTGTTTTATGCCTGGAACGAATCGTGACCATGACACATTTGATTTGGAGCAACAAAAGACATAAGAACACACAAGAAATGCAAAGATATAAGACTCTGTACATAATTAATTCAAGAGTGAAGGAACTACGAACCAGGGGTCCCCAAACTTTTTTTCGGTGCGGGCCACATCAACTTGCCTTTCTGTGATGGGGGGCCGGGGTCAGTCTATAAAAGGAAATGATATCAGTCCCGCCAGGATTTCACGGGCCTTTTTTGAAATAGTTGCGGCCTAAAATCCCTGATGTTGCATGAGGTTTTCAAAAAAATTGCGGTGAAAGTTGCGGTGCTATTTACATTTTTGTTGCGATTTTGTTGCGGGAGGAAGTGAAAGTTGCGATAAATTGCGATTCGACAGTTGCGGAGAGGGCGCAGCGAGCACTAAGGCCACGGACCCGGGAAGTGGCGAGGTCTGGGCAGGAGGGCGCTGTAAACCTTCGCCCCCGAGCCTTTCCAAGCCGACCCAGAGCCGGTCGCGGCGCACCGCCGGGGAGGAAATGCGCCCACGGAGGGCAGCCAGCGCTGGGGAGAGGTCCCACGAGGGGATCCTCCTGCACCGTGCGGCCATCCCTGATCCGCCGAGTTGAATCCCCCGGGCAGACTGTGCGGAAGTTGATCACGAGCAAAGTCACGTCGAAATATACCAGTTAGCTAGTACTGTAAATAGTTCGTAAATAAAGTAGATTTTAATTAGAATGCCAAGCTTAATCATTAAGTGTGGATATTTTATAATAGGAAAATGCAATTTTGAAAAATAGGCCATGTTTAGAGGGATTGTTTGGGATCGTTAAGTGGGCCACTCCAATTGTTTAGGCTGGCCGGATGTGGCCCACGGGCCGTAGGTTGGAGACCCCTGCCATAAACCATTGCAAATGTTTCCAACAACTTCCAACCTATGATAACATCATGCTGTGTATTGAATTTAATGTTTATGCTGCCTATAATAGTGTTGTAATATATTGTAGTTTGTGTTGTGTGTGTATATACAGCGTCGGGACATGATTAGTAGAACTCTGCTAACTAGTGGCCCTCACAGTACCAAAACCCTGGTCCTGACAAACACTGACGCAGCGTGTCAGAAGGCTGAAATCACGGCTGCTCTGTGGTGAAAGTAAACGCTCATAGAGGTCAGCGGTAGCAGTAACTCACGAGCTAACCCTCACTAGCCATTTGCGGTTTACAGGCCCTGAGACATTACTGTTACAATTTAGAGATTTAGGATCTAGGAAGAGGTTTTTCTTAAAACAAGGTTAATAACAGACTTGTGGCGTCTAAAGTAGCATATACCATCGTTTTACACACCTATAGTGTGTGGGAAATCTACCTTAGATGCTTACAACAATATGGCTAATAATCAAAATCCTCAATTCTGAATCTGAATGTGATTTTCACTCCTGGAACCTCACCACTGAGCTCTATAACACAGGGACATTGTGACAAGTCAAAAGGGAAAATGCTGGTCATTATAAATGAGACAGGGTGTTCAGGTTTGTTAAAAGAAACACATGCATGCTCAGCTTGTGTTTGAACCCAGGTTGATGAAGTCAGTCAGTCAGGATGATTTTTCACTTGGAAATAATAAGTCTTCTGTGTCCTGACGCGGCTCGACAGTGCACGCATCTCCACTGACGCGTGTGTGTGTGTGCACAGAAATAGAGCCGTTATTACAGTCTGACAACAGGCCGCTGTATTATTACAGAGAGTTTGCACCCAGCCCATCCAGGCCACAGGTTGATTATACACTGTGTTCTGAAGCCAGCAGAGGTGTGTGTGTGTGTTTCTATGCATCTGTGTGTGTTTCTGTGTGTGTGTGTGTGTATGTGTGTCCGCCCCTATGGTGAGCCCCATCACATGTGTTCTGCATTAAAACACTATTGTGTGTTACGGGGCTGTATGGCGTTGCCATGCAGACTGAAATCACTATCCCATGTTGTTAGCCTCTCAGTCATATTATGGGATGGTTTCCTGTACTCTGTAAGCACACACACACACACACACATTTCCTACACCACACCCAACATAGGCTTGCTAAGCCCTGAATCCACTCCAGCACCGATGTCTCATACATCAAATCTCTCACGCTGACACATACCATAATACAGAACAAAACAAAGGATAGAAATAATACAAAGGAGGTAAAATGATGGCAGATGTGACAGTATTGAACAAAGATGCTTTACGGTTCATGGAAACATGATGATAAAGCAGTTGTCACATGAGAAGGTTATGAAAAGACAATGACGAATCTTCATATTGTAAGTACACTGCTGCCCATGAAGTTTATTCCTATCTACACACATCAGATTATTTGTGGTTTAATTTTCACTGTGGTTGGAAGATATTGATCAATAAAGTTTTGATGACATACACTTGATCTATCAGGAATAAATCACATTGTGATTTCATTTCATTGCTTTATGAGCAACAGTGTAGGAAGAGCATGTATATGAGACCACTATGTTATCGTGGAAACGTCAATGATAAAGTTGAAATGTCGTGGATGAAGTCGACTCTTCTAGTCCGTCAAATGTAGTTAAGAGCGTGACTGACACCTCTTCCAGATTTGTTTGCTTCCTCCTTCTGTACAAATGCAATTTTCACCACATCTCTTTAAGTTTCTAATAATTATTACCACACTGTGTCCATGCTCTAAAATAGAAATCATTTCCTTTCATCATTGTTACTTAAAACTATTTTCTTTCATTGATCTACACAAAGCATTTTCTAAAGGCAGCCATACGTGCTAGCCTGAATATGTCGACTTTAATTTTCAACATTTTGATCTTGTTCTTGAAATGCAAAATAAAGAAATCTTCCCTCTTATGACTGGTGTAAAGCCACGTTCAGACAGGAACAGGGAAACCGGACACCGGCGATGTTTTTTCAGTTCATTTCAGTGGGGGGCGTGCGTTTCCACACCGGCAGCCCAGGCAGGCAGGGGTTGCCGCAAAAAACGTCGCCGGAGTCCGGGAGAGAAGTTGAGCCAGATTCAACTTTTGGGAAACCGGAGCCCCACAATATGCTCCACAAGCCAATCAGACACTCTGATTGGTCAATCCTCCACAGACAGCCTGAAATGTCTCTGAAGCAGAGACTATCCAGGTGGATTCACGGACTAAACCCTGATAATCTAACTGTGTGTGTTCTGACTTTGTTTATTTCATGTAGCCAGCTTCTAAATCTGAGTCTGACTTGCCGCAAAATAGCAAGCGCCGGCCTCAATAAAGCTGTTAATCAGCTAAATAAAAAGTTATTTCCTGATTGTTTCACAGCGGTTACATTCAGCAGGTGTAGACACGCCAACAGCAACCCACCTCAGCTCCCAAGTTTTTGATCGATACAAGTTATTGACCGTGTTATGAACCATGTGGAAGTAGATCATTAAGTCGGTAATGAACCGGTTTGAGATGTAGGGTGAATATTGGATCATCTTTTATGACGCTGCAGGTTATTAATGTTTTAAAAAAAGTCCCTTTTTCATGTTTTCCTGCCTAGTTGCATCATGGTTTTATTGGATCAAGGAAAACTGGATTAAGTTTATGGACACAAGTCAAAGTAAGATGCACTCTGCAGACTAAGTGGCTCTGGAACTTGGAGCATGCGGCAAAGCAACCGTACACCTGGCCCTAATACTTACAATATGTTACATAACTCTGGAAAATTAGTCAGACAAGCTTTATTTACTTTACTAGATTACTTGAAATGAGCAGCATCTCAACTGTCAAGTTTGATTTTATTCGTGTAGCACAAAATCACAATTCATACATTTTCCTCAGGGGGCTTTACAATCTGTACAACATCCAATACGCCCTGTCCTTACAGCCTCACACACACACACACACACACACACACACACACACACACACACACAAAAAAAGCTTTTAACAGGGATGAAATGGTCTCGAATGACCCTGAATCTGCATTGTAGAGGCAAGTTTAGGATCAAAAGTTAAAATTTAAATGCAAAACAAATCAGGATGCAAAGCCACACTTCCCATGGGGAATAATGACCTCGCTTCACCTAAAGTCCTACTTGTGTGTTTGGTGTAAAGAAGCAATCACCCCTGAATTCTTCTTTAGCAGAGTGGATCTGTTTGTGCAGTATCTGTGTGAATTTATCTATCGCTGTCCACGCTGGGCCCAACTGGACACCTGGAGTTCAGGATTAGTTAGAGAACTGTATGTGTACATCTATGGGTGTTACTGCGAATAAGGGCAGCATGGTGGTGCAGCAGTTATTATTATTATAGCCTCACAACACAACACAAGCTGGGGCCTTTCTGTGGCTGGGGTGCTCTAGCTTTATCCCACAGTCCAAAGATGTTAATGAATTCATTTTGGTGACTCTAAATTGTCGGTACCTGTGAATAGAAGTGTGAATGGTTGTTTGTCTACATGTATGAACCACTGTGATGAACTGGTGTCCAGGGTGTACCCTGTCTGGGAGCAACTCCAGCCTCTGCAACCCTGATAAGGATAAGCTGGTATGAATGGACAGTGTATCTACACTGTAAGCTTTGTAATCACTTTGTGTTTGGGAGGAAAGCAAGTTAAAATTTTTACATCTCGGATGACAGTCAGCTTGTTTTCTTCCAGATGTTTTTGACTGCAGCTCATTATCTGCTATGATAAACACACACACACATAAGTGACCAACAGAAGAGTGTGTATTCTCTTAAAAACATCTAAATGTGTCGGACATAATCGGAGCTGCAGGGAGGAAAAGTGCTAAGCGACTTCTTCGTTTTCTTTTAGGATTCGGAGCGTTTATGTGCTTTACAGCCACCAGAGAAACAAAGACAAACTAATTGAACATCTTATCTGGCCGACGGAGACGTATGTGGCTAAGCACGAATAAAGGTGGTTAAACGACGTTTATTCTTATCTGGACATCGGACATATTAAGCGATAGGTCGTAACGGTGCCTTTGTGGGCGAAAGAGGAGTGTTGATATCCCGTGGTTTCTTTCTAAATGCTGAAAAACAGGTGTAAAGAAGCTGCCAAGCACAATAACAGCCCCAGGTGATCCTAGATAAGCACAGCTGTAACGAACATGGAGCTCTGACCAGGCCACCTGGAAGAAAGTGACAGGGAAAGACAAAATGAGTGCTCACCCTGAGGCAAAGTCTGTGTGTTCACCAGGTACATGTGTATGTGTTTATTGCTTTCTGTCACATTCTCCTTCACACACACACACACACACACACACACACACACACACACACACACACACACACCCTGCCCGAGCGAGTGGTGTGAACATCACGTCAGAGGCAGAAAAAGAAAACAAGTGGACTGAGAGTTACAAGAGAACATGGGCAAACAACCAAACATGAACACAAATAATCCAGCCCCTGCACTCGCTGTAAATACACCCACCCACCACGTGTAGGCTCACACACACACACACACACATAGAGAGAAGAGATAAAAAAACACACACAAGAAAAACACAGGCGCAGAGGGAAGCAGAACTAGCACATGCCTTCGTGATGAAATCATTTGTGAGAAAACGCAGTTTGGAAGCGAGAGGGGAATACGTCTTTCTATGGGTGGACTGCAGTAAAAGCATGTGTGTGTTTGTGTGTGTGTGTGTGTGTGAGAGTGTGAGTAGATCTGCTGGGACGGATAAAGAGACATGAAGTGCGCACAGATGATGAGATGAGAACAGGAAGAGCAAAAGAAAAACAGAGAGGACAGAGAGGAAAGGTCTGAATCCAAAGAGATGCTCCCTGCTGCCAGGAAAATAACTCTGGCCTCAGCAGAGACTCAGAGGATCATCTACACACAGTCAGCGATCCAAACCTGACCACACACCCACACACCCACACACACACACACACATCTATCACGAGGATAATAACTCTGTACATTTATTTTGTGACTCACATTCTGGTTAAAGTTCACGGACAGACGGAGGCACACACTCACGCAAAACTTTTTTTTTTGCTCAAATGCTTTTTTTAATGTGAACTCAATACTTCCTGTGGTCGCTCGCCACAATAAAAGCCTTTCTAGCAAAGAAACGTTTGCATGGATTTTGCAGTAATGTAGCCGCACAGAAACTGGCAGTAGCTTGTTATGGATTAGTTAGGACTAGGTTTGTATAGTGAATTGACAGGTGGAGTTCTGGCTGCATGTAGGTTTGGTCCGATGCAGATGCAAGATGTTTCCTCTTACTCATTCTGCAGGTTTAAAGTATGTAGTGTATGAGGCAGCTCACTTTAAAATCCAGTAAGTTAATGAATGCAAATTACATGGCGTTTTTGTGTAATTAGTAATGTAATCTATTCTTGTATCTCTGCAAACTGGAGACCAGATGCGCTTTTTTTAAAAATGTAATTAAATATTCGTTGACGGTGTAACTATAATCTAATTTCTATTTTTTCTCTTAATATAATCTGTTACTACCCTGCTTTCAGACAGGAGATCTTCAAAAGTTTGGACCCAATCCACGGCAGTCTTAAATTAAATCACCAGATCAGAAAAGTACCAGTCCAAACTAGCCCAGATGGTAATTAGATCAGAATGCGGGCAGCTTAAAGAGACACTAATAAAAAGAGAAAACAAAAACCGTTGCAGGTGCGTGGTGTGATGCTTGCAGCCGTGGTTGTAAAGAGCAGCAAAAACAATGTTCGCCTGCTTCACACATTGTTCTCTTTTGTGAAGATGATGATAATCAGATTTTGTAATCCACTGTGGAAAGAAGTGCAGTTTCTCAACTGACTTGAGGCTGGCTACGAGTCAATCCCATGTTGAAATGTCCAACTTCACAGCAGAAATAAACATGTTTACAACCCTAATTTCCTCGTTCATGACAACCGTACTGAGGGTGAATTATTTATACAACTCACCTGTTCAGATTATATTAAGGTTTAAAGTTATGCAGGATTAACAGCGTGGGCACTTTGATCGACAGGTGGGTGCCGTTACAGGTGGCCTGTTTGGGCAACCAGGCTTCATTCGGCCCACCTGAGCTCCACCAAAGTCTACCTCTTTGCCCATTTTCGGATTAGCTGGGAGGCAGCAGAGGCAGGACTGCCAACATCTGAGCTTCAGAAACGTACAAGTACATCACAGATGACGTGTGTGTTTTGAGTGTTGAAGTCAACTTCAGCAAATCAGTGGAGTCTTTGTTTGAGACACTGATTCCCACTTATTCATTGGTTGTCCTGCTTCCTACGTCTTCAGCAATTGCACTCCCGTAAGCAGACAGCATGAGCAGTACCCTACGAGGACAGCGAGCAAGGCATGGGCAGTATGAGTGGGAAAAGTCAGGGTTTCACGTCTTTCATGAGCAGTGAGCATTCAACGTGAGTGTCACACTGAGGGAGGAGCTGCTTACAACTACAAAACTAGCAGCAGCCTTCGAGTTTCCAGTTTGACTGACATCACATCATCGTAAGTAATGAAATGAAAAAATGAAATTTAAAAGTGGCAGACGGGCTAAGAGAGAACACGTCGGATTCTAGATATTCATGATGTCAAAACAAATAAAGATACGGTCCGTCTTGTTGACACAGATTTCCTGCTGATCTATCAAGCCACAGATCAAAAATCCCTGAGAATCAGTCACATTCAGGACTTTCCACAGACAACATATATGTTATCGTTAAGTGATACAGAACATTACATTGGATTTAAGATAAAACACACACAAATCACCTCATAACCTGATATCCTGCCGGACATCGTGTATCACTACAGTCATACTGAGCTCGACACACACACAGGATCTTGAACAAAAAGCCAGTTTTACCACTTTTCCCTCTGTTATATACTCTAATGGAAGACATTTTCCCTCAACACTTGTCTAATTATCCTGTGATGGAGAGACATTAGACTTTACAACAAACACTAATCTGATTACTGCCAAAGGAGGTAAATGGTGACTGTGTCTAATGGGTCGTATAGACTGTACACTCACGGCCAAATGACTATTGATCCACTTGGCCTGTGTTGGGGTATGACATAGAGGTTGTGGTCATCATTATGAAATGAGATTTAACGTATTGGCTCAATGTATGTTTAAAATATAACAGACTGCCTGGAGTCTCTTGTCGTGTATCCCTCTTGAGAGTTTCATACGTTGTAGAAGACGTCTCATCTAAACTGAATTGTTTTCCTTGATTGGATGCTGCTGGTGAGCCTGTCGATTGATTGGACCATTGATTGGATTGTTCCTGGCCTTGGTTCAGAGCAAGTTATCTTAAAAACTGTTAACAAGATTACTGTTCAATCTGCTAAGTTCATGGTCCCAAGAGGACGGTTACTAATGACCTTGGTGTAGCCAAAATGGGTCCAAATCTCCTTTTTGTGCCCTATTATCAAAATGTAATTGTAAGACTGTCGTGAACTTTACTGAAAACATCTGTAATCCCTGGAGGATTCCACTGTAGAACCTTCTTCTGGTTTACCAACTTGCGGATTTGGACAAAATGAATTTCCTAGTGTTTGATTTGTCCGTTGCAAGCTTGTATAGAAACCGGACGACTCTGTACAGTAGATATAAAAGTCTCATTCTAACGTAACAAAAACAGAGATACAGGAAAACTGCCAATATATGTTCCTAAATATAACACACTAATTTTGTGTTGATTCTGGCAGCCTCTTATTTTTAATAATATTTTTCTGTTTAAAACAGAATGCATAGTGACAAGGTGATGTATCTGCCCGATGTCAGATTGATAATTGTAATATAATCATTAAAGTTTTAAAAAAATTCACAGGTTACATGTACAGCTAACAGATTTGGTTGCTCTGTAATGATTTGTGGGGAAGGCTGAAGTAATCAACATTCCTGAGTAATGTTATTTTCATAATAATAAGCCAACAGCAGGACATAACTCAGTGACGTTACACTGTTACATTATAAGCCGGTTGTCCACCATGACCTGTATCTCCATGGACTGTACACAGCCACATTTCGATGTTGATTTCATAACATTATATACCCGTCAAGAAGGAAGCGGGCCAATTCAGGATTGATTTTGAATTTTTTCAATTTTAAAATTCTCTTTATTTGTTCAATGACCAACTCGTGTTTCCGTCTATGCTCTTTTTTTTTATTCTTTAGTCAATTCTTTTCTTTTCCTCTTGTGGCAGTATCATCAGTAACCACAAAATATAACATCAAAAAATTTAATTTCTACCAAAGACAAATGTCCTGCTCCTTCATTTTAACTAGCTCTAACACAGGCTCTTCAGGCATGCGTGCCGTCACTCCCTTTCATCTGATTTTGCTTATGTAGGTCATATAGAGGCATCGGGATGAAAGTAGTTAAATCAGACTTGTTTTAAAGGAGTTATAGAAACAGTCGGTGAGAACTCACTGTCCTATGATGATGATGATGATGTCACAAGAACAGACCTCTGCCATCTCTCTGAAACTGCCAGAGCCTCAGGGACGAACACAAGGGGCTATGATTCATGTAATACACACACAAATCCAACTGTGTGTGTGTGTGTGTGTGTGTGTGTGTGTGTGTGTGTGTCACCCCTTGCTTTCACTCTCATCATAGCGGGATTAACACACACTGGACAGATGGCCGTCCGATGCTCCTCCCTCCCAAACGCTCACATGCTTTTCTCACAAACACACCCTCAGCACGGCTTGGCGGTGGCGCTTCACGAGCTGTGTCATCATCACTGCACAGTGCCCGAGGCCTAAACACACATAATCACACATGCACATGTGCTACACACACACACACACACATGGGTTGAAGCCCGTGTCAGCAGATGATGACTGATGTCAGAAAAGCACTCAGCCTGTCTCTCACTCATGTGGTTAGTCTGTCCTTGAATGGCTTCCTTTCTTTATCTCCACAGGGTTGATCTCTATCAATGCATATTTGTACTGTAAGACATAATGAGTGTGTTTTGGGGATAAATCAAGAGATTATCCAGTTGGGGACGTTGTTACAGTCTCCACCACGTTAATCAGGAATATACACTTTTTTTTCTGCAGAAATTTAAGAAAAATCATCACTGCAAAACATGCATGATCACAGGTTGCACATAAAAATTCATGCAAGATGTGTAACCATCAAATTAAGACAAATAGCAAAGCTAAAACAAGGAACATCCATATGTCCACTGTCCTATTTCAGCCCAGTATCCCTGTGAATTATGTCCAAATTGGATGATCTTGCACTCCACAATTTTCAAAACCAATGCTCAGTGCCAAGGAGTGTGTGCCCTCTATGTAGCGAGGACAATAAAAATGTGGAGGTTGCAGCGATGAAGCACGTCAGACTTTCATGTGGGAAAGGGAGTTCACTTCTCACAACAGACCAACAATTAACATTTGCCTTTCTAACCACACGCCCTCCCTAACCTTAACCATGCAGTCGCCATGAGCAGATACAGTCGAAATCTTAAACATTACATAGTATTTTGCAGAGCAGGGTGTGGTGACGGCAGAAATGTGTACGAGTCTGGCAATACGTTTCCACTAGCTGAGTGTCTCTGCTGTATTCTGGGCAGGCTATGTGGCAAAAAAAAAAGCTGCATGATCTTACAAATTCAGCTGCTTCATTAGATAACGTGATTTGGGAAGTGACAGTCGGTGGCAGTAATGGACCTCTAAGCTGATTTGCCAACAGTTGCAGAAGAAGAGAGCGAGCGTACCTCACCTTTTCAAATGATATTTAAGCTTAATGTCATGTATAATTAAGAGTGTGTTACAGGTAGATTGTCTGAGCAACCAGACGTTATTCAGCCCAACTCAGCTCCACCCACGCTCCACCACTTTGCCCGGAAGTCGGTGGAGGCAGAACTACCAATTATGACGCTCGATCAGTCAGGACTGGGTCAGATTCTGATAGACTACGGAAAATCACTTATTTGGAAGCTTGAGTTATAGTTCTTCTGACCATTTTACAATTTAAAACTAAACCCAAATGCATTTCAATACCGGATCATGATGCAGCATTGACCCTTTCTTTTTCTGAATCATCACTACTGACTTCACCACAAAGTTAAATTTCCTGAATCAACAGAGAGGAAACGCCTCATGACATTCATACTGCTGCCACACACAGATAGAAGTCATGTGAAGAGATGAAGAGGAACCTTAATGGGCTCCTACGTCATGTAATAGGATTTTGGTGCAACCATAACATCTAAACTGAGCTCACAGTATTAGTAGATAGATTCAATCAGACATGGAGTGGAAGGGTTTGATCCAAAGCTATAATCCCATTTTGGAAATAAACATATAGTACTATATGCATTTCCTTTTGAGGAATGAGCAGGTAGTGTATTATTTTCACGCCAGTAATTCTTGTGGCTGACTTGAAGAGAGTAGTCAATTTTTAAATCCCATCTTGCAGAGTGTTGTATGAGCTCTCAGTCGCCTCAGTCCATTTATCAGCCTCCAGTGTGATAAATACAGCTTTACCCGGCTCCAGTTGTCTGAGTGGCAAAAAGAAAAACCTCCAATGCGGCTTGTGCACACTGAGCGATGGTTTTACAACAGCACGCCAGAAACGAGAGAGACAAGATATTTATTTTATTCTTTCCTCTTATCAATTAGCACCATCAACTTCCCTTTTCCAGAACCCCCCCTGCTGCATCTCTGCTGGAAGATACTGGCTCCAAAACCGTTTGATCACTGAGAGTTCACTTCACTCTGGCCTCAAGTGTTCTTGGCTGCCTGCACTTAGCATTCAAGAGACAAAGTGAGATTAATGCAGCGGTTTACACTAGTAAAACCTTAGGCAAATAGATTCACTTTGATGCGCTGCATTTGACAGTGCTGAAACTGCCAAAACGCCACGTCATGTCAGGTCTACGAGCGTTTGTCAGCCCCGCTCTACTCCGTGAGGTTAATCGAGGATAAGCAGGTAACCTATTTACACCGATAAAAGGCCTCTACCTCAATGTGTCTCTTCAGTCGACAGCCCTGAAGGGGTGAGCGTGCAGACTTTTAGGATTTGTTCTTGTGGATTCTGCCAAGCGCTCGACTTAAAAAACACTCATGAATGCGTGTAAGGACATTCCTACCTGAAATTCCTGTCCTAATACTTTAAAAATTCAGAAACTTATTTAATACTGCAGATAATCCACCCGAAAAAGTGTTTTCAATGGACTTTTCGACAGCAAAGCTCGAAATGGTCGATGTTTGCCGATGTCAAAGCAGGAGAAGTTGTTCTTGCACAGGAAGTTCTCCTACCAACGCTCAGTGCTTTTTCCTAAAAATGGATGGTGGTATTAAAAGGTGTCATTATCAGCAGCTTCACTGAGTAGTTCAGCCTCTTTTAGCTCATTGTTTTTGGTTTTACGAAAACTTTACTGCCTGATTTAGTCTAGCTGCTGTGATCCATCAATTTTCAACAAGATAAACGTAGTTAGACTGGCTGGTGAGAAATGTAAAGTCACAACATTTTTTCCAAATCTGTATGGAGAATGTAGACAGGTGTTATTCTTTTTTCACCTAGTGGCAAAAAATGAATCATGCATCTTTAATGTGACGTTTTAGCTCATTAACCAGAACTTAATTGTAGCTGCAG
The DNA here is from genome assembly GCF_000972845.2 of Larimichthys crocea. Classification (NCBI taxonomy): domain Eukaryota; kingdom Metazoa; phylum Chordata; class Actinopteri; family Sciaenidae; genus Larimichthys; species Larimichthys crocea. The sequence continues at coordinate 24,472,007 of NC_040013.1, forward strand.
CAAATAAGAGAACATCCATCCATTTTGTCAAATGGCATGAGGATTGATAAATATACTAAAATCAGACCCAAAGATTCAACAGCATCATGTTGGAAAATCTTCACCGATGCTGCAGGACAAATACAAGACTTCTGTGTGAATGCAACAAACCATCTCAAGCAAAGCTGGGGGACAAAGAGAGAGTCTAAGAGGGGGATTTCTTTCTTCAATAATTAGATTGTAACGTCCAGAGTGTCTTCTCTGTATCTCAACATCTTCGCTTAATTCTCCATATCTGGTTCAGACTGAATTCTCGGTGTGTTTTTACATGTCAGGGTGACGTGTGTGTGTTTTGTATGTAAGAGCAAGCGAGATGTTATCCAGTCTGGACAAAGAGAGCAAAAGAAAACAAAGAGAAAGCGAGAACGCCATAGGAAAACAAAGGATGAGACTGCAGACCAATAAAACTACAAAGAACACCAATACCTTAAATCAATAGACAGAATCTACTCCCTATTTCTCCTTTATTGGATCTGTCTGTGTGGATATGAAACACAACAGTGTGTGTGTGTGTGCATCCCGACTGCACTCCTGTGACCAGCGAGGCTTTGGTATGGAGTATTTTCAGGGCACAGCAGTGATATTGAAGCACAGGTCCTTTCTCTGCTCCGCTGCTCTCCAGTCCCGTCGCGTCCTCACTAATAGATACAGCCGATGCAGCCACAAGTGCTGCGAAGGCTTTAGATAACACAACTGTTTGGACGGCTGCTGACTGGGGAGATTCACCCAGCTCACAATCCCCCTCTGAGATGTAGATATTTTTCAGATGGATTCCTTGCAAGTGAGCTTAGTACAAAAGCAGGTTTTTCATGAAATCAATAGAAAAGAAAGAATACTACAGCCTGAGCTAGAACAGAGTTCCCAAACATAGATCTATTAAAAGCAGCAAGATTATATCATATTAGATTAAAATAGATTAGATTAAACTTTATTCTCATCGCGAAGTAGAAGTACTGACAAACAAAAGGCAGTCTAGCATCTAACCAGAGGAGTAATGTACATATCTATAGAGACATAACACTGCAGATATACACATATGTGAAATTAAAATATATGTAGCATTCGTGTCCGTTTGTTTTTACACTGAGGACATGTCAGTCTTCATTTTAGCTTGATGAGAGGAATAAAACCGTCTGATTGGTTTTGTTCCTCTCATCAAGCTAAAAATAAAAATGATTGTCCATGTCAACTAGGGTTGCCACGATTAGTCGATTAGTCAACTAATTTAGTAGTCGATGCATCGTAACTCGAAACTGCAGCTGCAGCTTCCACTGCCGCGTCTGCCTTTCTGTCACAGACACATGCACATGCACAGTAGTGGTAATCGGCGTCAGGCCTGACTGCACCGTAAATGATACCATAACACAGACGATTTGCAACTTAAACGCAACTTCAGTGAATCCCCGTGAATTCAAGGCGGTGTTGCAAGTTCTCCGCAACTTCTGCCCGGGGGATTCAACTCGGCGGGTCAGGGACGGCCGCACGGTGCGGGAGGATTCCCTCGTGGGATCTCTCCCCGGTGCTGACTGGCCATCGCCGGGCGCATTTCCTCCGCGGTGGCTCTGGGTCGGCATGGAAAGACTCTGGGGCGAAGGTGGCTCACAGCTCCGTCCGTGAGGTTTACAGCGCCCACACACCCGCCCCTTTCCGGGACAGTGAATTTATGCATGATCCGATTAGTCGACTAATCGAAAAAATAATCAGTGATTAGTCGACTATCAAAATAATCGTTTGTGGCAGCCCTAATCAACCCCACGACTCTTCTATGCTATCACTTTAAACTGTATTTTCCATTTCATGACACCCCAGGTGACGCAGACACACCTGGCAATCCAGGGAAGGTGAAAGAAAACGTGATTCACCAGTCCAGGCCACCACCTTTCATTGCTACATGTTCCAGTTCCGATGCTCACAGACAGCGCCGGGGAGAGATCCCACGAGGGAATCCTCCCGCACCGAGTTGAATCCCATGGGCAGAAGTTGCGGAGAAATTGCAACACACCCTGAATTCACGGGGATTCACTGAAGTTGCGTTTAAGTTGCAAATCGTCTGTGTTATGGTATCATTTACGGTACAGTCAGGCCTGACGCCGATTACCACTACTGCACATGTGCGTAGGTGTGTCTGTGTGTGTGACAGAAAGGCAGAGGTGGCAGTGGAAGCTGCAGCTGCAGTTTCGAGTTACGATGCATCGACTACTAAATTAGTTGACTATCGACTAATCGTGGCAGCCCTGTTGACATGGACAATCATTTTTAATTTTAGCTTGATGAGAAGAACAAAACCAATCAGATGGTTTTATTCCTCTCATCAAGCTAAAATGAGGACTGACATGTCCTCAGTGTAAAAACAAACGGACAAGAATGCAACATATATCTTAATTTCACATTTTTGTATATCTGCAGTGTTATGTCTCTATAGATATGTACATACTCTTCTGGTTAGATGCTAGACTTCCTTTGTTTGTCAGTACTTTCACTTCGCGATAAGAAAAAGTTTAATCTAATCTATTTTAATCTAATATGATATAATCTTGCTGCTTTTAATAGATCTATGTTGGGAACTCTGTTCTAGCTCAGGCTGTAGATTCTTTCTTTTCTATTGATTTCATAAAAAAAATGCTTTTGTACTAAGCTCACTTGCAAGGAACCATCTGAAAAATATCTACATCTCAAAGGGGGATTGTGAGCTGGGTGAATCTCCCCAGTCAGCAGCCGTCCAAACAGTTGTGTTATCTAAAGCTTCGCAGCACTTGTGGCTGCATCGGCTGTATCTTAGTGAGGACGCGACGGGACTGGAGAGCAGCGGAGCAGAGAAAGGACCTGTGCTTCAATATCACTGCTGTGCCCTGAAAATACTCCATACCAAAGCCTCAGTGGTCACAGGAGTGCAGTCGGGATGCACACACACACACACTGTTGTGTCATATCCAAACAGACAGATCCAAAAAGGAGAAATAGGGAGAGATTTCTTGTTTTGATTTAAGGTATTGGGTTCTGTGTAGTTTTATTGGTCTGCAGTCTCATCCTTTGTTTTCCTATGGCGTTCTCGCTTCTCTTTGTTTTCTTTTGCTTCTTTGTCCAGACTGGATAACATCTCGCTTGCTCCCATACAAAACACACACACGTCACCCTGATGTAAAAACACACCGAGAATTCAGTCTGAACCAGATATGGAGAATTAGCGAAGATGTTGAGATACAGAGAAGACACTCTGGACGTTACAATCTAATTATTGAAGAAAGAAATCCCCCTCTTAGACTCTCTCTTTGTCCCCCAGCTTGCTTGAGATGGTTTGTTACATTCACACAGAAGTCTTGTATGTCCTGCAGCATTGGTGAAGATTTTCCAACATTGCTGTTGAATCTTTGGGTCTGATTTTAGTATATTTATCAATTCCTCATGCCATTTGACAAAATGGATGGATGTTCTCTTATTTGCTGCAGCTACAATTAAGTTCTGGTTAATGAGCTAAAACGTGACATTAAAGATGCATGATTCATTTTTTGCCACTAGGGGAAAACACTGTCTACATTCTCCATGCAGATTTGGAAAAATGTTGTGACTTTACATTTCTCACCAGCCATCTAACTACGTTTATCTTGTTGAAAATTGATGGATCACAGCAGCTAGACTGAATCAGGCAGTGAAGTTTTTGTAAAACCAAAAACAATGAGCTAAAAGAGCGCGAACTACTCAGTGAAGCTGCTGATAATGACACCTTTAATACCCACATCCATTTTTAAGAAAAAGCACGGAGCTTTGGTAGGAGAACTTCCTGTGACATCGGAAAACATCGACCGTTTCGAGCTTTTGCTGTCGAAAAGTCCATTGAAAACACTTTTGCGGGTGGATTATCTGCAGTATAAAATAAGTTCTGATTTTTAAAGTATTAAGACAGGAATTTCAGGTAGGAATGTCCTTACACGCATTCATGAGTGTTTTTTAAGTCGAGCGCTTGGCAGAATCCACAAGAACAAATCCTAAAAGTCTGCACGCTCACCCCTTCAGGGCTGTCGACTGAAGAGACACATTGAGGTAGAAGCCTTTTATGTGTAAAAGGGTTACTGCTTACCTCGATTAACCTCACGGAGTAGAGCGGGGCTGACAAACGCTCGTAGACCTGACAGACGTGGCGTTTTGGCAGTTTCAACACTGTCAAATGCAGCGCACAAAGTGAATCTATTTGCCTAAGGTTTACAGTGTAAACCGCTGCATTAATCTCACTTTGTCTCTTGAATGCTAAGTGCGGCAGCCAAGAACACTGAGGCCAGAGTGAAGTGAACTCTCAGTGATCAAACGGTTTTGGAGCCAGTATCTTCCAGCAGAGATGTAGCAGGGGGGTTCTGGAAAAGGGAAGTTGATGGTGCTAATTGATAAGAGGAAAGAATAAAATAAATATCTTGTCTCTCCTCGTTTCTGGCGTGCTGTTGTAAAACCATCGCCAGTGTGCACAAGCCGCATTGGAGGTTTTTCTTTTTGCCACTCAGACAACTGGAGCCGGGTAAAGCTGTATTATCACACTGGACGGATAAATGGACTGAGGCGACTGAGAGCTCATACAACACTCTGCAAGATGGGATTTAAAAATTGATACCTCTTCAAGTCAGCCACAAAGAATTACTGGCTACATCTACTAATACTGTGAGCTCAGTTTAGATGTTATGGTTGCACCGAAATCCTATTACATGACGTTGGAGCCCATTAAGGTTCCTCTTCATCTCTTCACATGATTCTATCTGTGTGTGGCAGCAGTATGAATGTCATGAGGCGTTTCCTCTCCGTTGATTCAGGAAATTTAACTTTGTGGTGAAGTCAGTAGTGATGATGCAGAAAAAGAAAGGGTCAATGCTGCATCAGGATCCGGTATTGAATGTATTTGGGTTTAGTTTTAAATTGTAAAATGGCCAGAAGAACTAAAACTGAAGCTTCCAAATAAGTGATTTTCCGTAGTCTATCAGAATCCGACCCAGTCCTGACTGATCGAGCGTCATAATTGGCAGTCCTGCCTCCACCACTAATTCAAAAATGGGCAAAGTGGTGGAGCGTGGGTGGACGCTGAGTTGTCTGGTTGCTCAGACAATCTACCTGTAACACACTCTTAATTATACATGACATTAAGCTTAAAATCATTTGAAAAGGTGAGGTACGCTCGCTCTCTCTTCTGCAACTGTTGGCAAATCAGCTTAGAGGTCCATTACTGGCCACCGACGTCACTTCCCAAATCACGTTATCTAATGAAGCAGCTGATTTTGTAAAATCAGGCAGCTTTTTTTTTGCCACATAGCCTGCCCAGAACAGCAGAGACACTCGGCTAGTGGAAACGTATTACCAGACTCGTACACATTTCTGCGCGTCACCACACCCACCTGCCTGCAAAATACTATGTAATGTTTAAGATTTCGACTGTATCTGCTCATGGCGACTGCATGGTTAAGGTTAGGGAGGGCGTGTGGTTAGAAAGGCAAATGTTAATTGTTGGGTCTGTGTGAGAAGTGAACTCCCTTTCCCCCATGAAAGTCTGACGTGCTTCATCGCTGCAACCTCCAAATTTTATGTCCTCGCTACATAGAGGGCACACACTCCTGGCACTGAGCGTTGGTTTTGAAAATGTGGGGAGTGCAAGATCATCCAATTTGGACATAATTCACAGGGATACTGGGCGGAAATAGGACAGTGGACATACTGTATGGATGTTCCTTGTTTTAGCTTTGCTATTTGTCTTAATTTGATGGTTACACATCTGCATGAATTTTTATGTGCAACCTGTGATCATGCAGTT